>NW_027460674.1:0-43567 GCF_050947875.1 Dermacentor variabilis | reverse complement strand
TCGGCATGCTTTTCACGACGTTTGGTAGAAATCCACGCGCGCGTTCTGCCAAAACCACCATTTGCATGCATATCGTGTGGTTTTGCAGAAAACTGCGTCCGCGTCTACCAAAAGATGCATGCGCATGCTTAAAACGCGTTTTGGCACAAATCCATGTGCGGGTGCTAAAAAGAGCAGCATCGGCATGCTTTTCAAGTCGTTTGGTAGAAATCCACGCGCGCGTTCTGCCAAAAGCACCATTTGCATGCATATCGTGTGGTTTTGCAGAAAAGTGCGTCCGCGTCTACCGAAAGATGCATGCGCATGCTAAAACGCGTTTTGGCACAAATCCATGTGCGGGTGCTAGAAAGAGCAGCATCGGCATGCTTTTCACGTCGTTTGGTAGAAATCCACGCGCGCGTTCTGCTAAAAGCACCATTTGCATGCATATCGTGTGGTTCTGCAGAAAACTGCGTCCGCGTCTACCAAAAGATGCATGCGCATGCTTAAAACGCGTTTTGCACAAATCCATGTGCGGGTGCTAAAAAGAGCAGCATCGGCATGCTTTTCACGTCGTTTGGTAGAAATCCACGCGCGCGTTGTGCCAAAAGCACCATTTGCATGCATATCGTGTGGTTTTGCAGAAAACTGCGTCCGCGTCTACCAAAAGATGCATGCGCATGCTAAAAACGCGTTTTGGCACAAATCCATGTGCGGGTGCTAAAAAGAGCAGCATCGGCATGCTTTTCACGTCGTTTGGTAGAAATCCACGCGCGCGTTCTGCCGAAAGCACCATTTGCATGCCTATCGTGTGGTTTTGCAGAAAACTGCGTCCGCGTCTACCAAAAGATGCATGCGCATGCTTAAAACGCGCTTGGCACAAATCCATGTGCGGATGTTAAAAAGAGCAGCATCGGCATGCTTTTCACGTTGTTTGGTAGAAATCCACGCGCGCGTTCTGCCAAAAGCTCCATTTGCATGCCTATCGTGTGGTTTTGCAGAAAACTGCGTCCGCGTCTACCAAAAGATGCAAGCGCATGCTTAAAACGCGCTTTGGCACAAATCCATGTGCGGATGCTAAAAAGAGCAGCATCGGCATGCTTTTCACGACGTTTGGTAGAAATCCACGCGCGCGTTCTGCCAAAACCACCATTTGCATGCATATCGTGTGGTTTTGCAGAAAACTGCGTCCGCGTCTACCAAAAGATGCATGCGCATGCTTAAAACGCGTTTTGGCACAAATCCATGTGCGGTGCTAAAAAGAGCAGCATCGGCATGCTTTTCACGTCGTTTGGTGGAAATCCACGCGCGCGTTCTGCCAAAAGCACCATTTGCATGCATATCGTGTGGTTTTGCAGAAAAGTGCGTCCGCGTCTACCAAAAGATGCATGCGCATGCTAAAAACGCGTTTTGGCACAAATCCATGTGCGGGTGCTAAAAAGAGCAGCATCGGCATGCTTTTCACGTCGTTTGGTAGAAATCCACGCGCGCGTTCTGCCAAAAGCACCATTTGCATGCATATCGTGTGGTTTTGCAGAAAACTGCGTCCGCGTCTACCAAAAGATGCATGCGCATGCTTAAAACGCGTTTTGGCACAAATCCATGTGCGGGTGCTAAAAAGAGCAGCATCGGCATGCTTTTCACGTCGTTTGGTAGAAATCCACGCGCGCGTTGTGCCAAAAGCACCATTTGCATGCATATCGTGTGGTTTTGCAGAAAACTGCGTCCGCGTCTACCAAAAGATGCATGCGTATGCTAAAAACGCGTTTTGGCACAAATCCATGTGCGGGTGCTAAAAAGAGCAGCATCGGCATGCTTTTCACGTCGTTTGGTAGAAATCCACGCGCGCGTTCTGCCAAAAGCACCATTTGCATGCCTATCGTGTGGTTTTGCAGAAAACTGCGTCCGCGTCTACCAAAAGATGCATGCGCATGCTTAAAACGCACTTTGGCACAAATCCATGTGCGGATGGTAAACAGAGCAGCATCGGCATGCTTTTCACGTCGTTTGGTAGAAATCCACGCGCGCGTTCTGCCAAAAGCACCATTTGCATGCATATCGTGTGGTTTTGCAGAAAACTGCGTCCGCGTCTACCAAAAGATGCATGCGCATGCTTAAAACGCGCTTTGGCACAAATCCATGTGCGGATGCTAAAAAGAGC
This sequence comes from Dermacentor variabilis, assembly GCF_050947875.1. NCBI lineage: Eukaryota > Metazoa > Arthropoda > Arachnida > Ixodida > Ixodidae > Dermacentor > Dermacentor variabilis. The sequence continues at coordinate 41,427 of NW_027460674.1, read as the reverse complement.
AGCATCGGCATGCTTTTCACGTCGTTTGGTAGAAATCCACGCGCGCGTTGTGCCAGAAGCACCATTTGCATGCATATCGTGTGGTTTTGCAGAAAACTGCGTCCGCGTCTACCAAAAGATACATGCGCATTGCTAAAAACGCGTTTTGGCACAAATCCATGTGCGGGTGCTAAAAAGAGGAGCATCGGCATGCTTTTCACGTCGTTTGGTAGAAATCCACGCGCGCGTTCTGCCAAAAGCACCATTTGCATGCCTATCGTGTGGTTTTACAGAAAACTGCGTCCGCGTCTACCAAAAGATGCATGCGCATGCTAAAAACGCGTTTTGGCACAAATCCATGTGCGGGTGCTAAAAAGAGCAGCATCGGCATGCTTTTCACGTCGTTTGGTAGAAATCCACGCGCGCGTTCTGCCAAAAGCACCATTTGCATGCCTATCGTGTGGTTTTGCAGAAAACTGCGTCCGCGTCTACCAAAAGATGCATGCGCATGCTTAAAACGCGCTTTGGCACAAATCCATGTGCGGATGTTAAAAAGAGCAGCATCGGCATGCTTTTCACGTCGTTTGGTAGAAATCCACGCGCGCGTTCTGCCAAAAGCACCATTTGCATGCCTATCGTGTGGTTTTGCAGAAAACTGCGTCCGCGTCTACCAAAAGATGCATGCGCATGCTTAAAACGCGCTTTGGCACAAATCCATGTGCGGATGTTAAAAAGAGCAGCATCGGCATGCTTTTCACTTCGTTTGGTAGAAATCCACGCGCGCGTTCTGCCAAAAGCACCATTTGCATGCATATCGTGTGGTTTTGCAGAAAACTGCGTCCGCGTCTACCAAAAGATGCATGCGCATGCTTAAAACGCGCTTTGGCACAAATCCACGTGCGGATGTTAAAAAGAGCAGCATCGGCATGCTTTTCACGTTGTTTGGTAGAAATCCACGCGCGCGTTCTGCCAAAAGCACCATTTGCATGCCTATCGTGTGGTTTTTGCAGAAAACTGCGTCCGCGTCTACCAAAAGATGCATGCGCATGCTTAAAACGCGCTTTGGTACAAATCCATGTGCGGATGCTAAAAAGAGCAGCATCGGCATGCTTTTCACGTCGTTGGTAGAAATCCACGCGCGCGTTCTGCCAAAAGCACCATTTGCATGCATATCGTGTGGTTTTGCAGAAAACTGCGTCCGCGTCTACCAAAAGATGCATGCGCATGCTTAAAACGCGTTTTGGCACAAATCCATGTGCGGGTGCTAAAAGAGCAGCATCGGCATGCTTTTCACGTCGTTTGGTAGAAATCCACGCGCGCGTTGTGCCAAAAGCACCATGTGCATGCATATCGTGTGGTTTTGCAGAAAACTGCGTCCGCGTCTACCAAAAGATGCATGCGCATGCTAAAAACGCGTTTTGGCACAAATCCATGTGCGGGTGCTAAAAAGAGCAGCATCGGCATGCTTTTCAGGTCGTTTGGTAGAAATCCACGCGCGCGTTCTGCCAAAACCACCATTTGCATGCATATCGTGTGGTTTTGCAGAAAACTGCGTCCGCGTCTACCAAAAGATGCATGCGCATGCTAAAAACGCGTTTTGGCACAAATCCATGTGCGGGTGCTAAAAAGAGCAGCATCGGCATGCTTTTCACGTCGTTTGGTAGAAATCCACGCGCGCGTTCTGCCAAAAGCACCATTTGCATGCATATCGTGTGGTTTTGCAGAAAACTGCGTCCGCGTCTACCAAAAGATGCATGCGCATGCTTAAAACGCGTTTTGGCACAAATCCATGTGCGGTGCTAAAAAGAGCAGCATCGGCATGCTTTTCACGTCGTTTGGTAGAAATCCACGCGCGCGTTGTGCCAAAAGCACCATTTGCATGCATATCGTGTGGTTTTGCAGAAAACTGCGTCCGCGTCTACCAAAAGATGCATGCGCATGCTTAAAACGCGTTTTGGCACAAATCCATGTGCGGGTGCTAAAAAGAGCAGCATCGGCATGCTTTTCACGTCGTTTGGTAGAAATCCACGCGCGCGTTGTGCCAAAAGCACCATTTGCATGCATATCGTGTGGTTTTGCAGAAAACTGCGTCCGCGTCTACCAAAAGATGCATGCGTATGCTAAAAACGCGTTTTGGCACAAATCCATGTGCGGGTGCTAAAAAGAGCAGCATCGGCATGCTTTTCACGTCGTTTGGTAGAAATCCACGCGCGCGTTCTGCCAAAAGCACCATTTGCATGCCTATCGTGTGGTTTTGCAGAAAACTGCGTCCGCGTCTACCAAAAGATGCATGCGCATGCTTAAAACGCGCTTTGGCACAAATCCATGTGCGGATGGTAAACAGAGCAGCATCGGCATGCTTTTCACGTCGTTTGGTAGAAATCCACGCGCGCGTTCTGCCAAAAGCACCATTTGCATGCATATCGTGTGGTTTTGCAGAAAACTGCGTCCGCGTCTACCAAAAGATGCATGCGCATGCTTAAAACGCGCTTTGGCACAAATCCATGTGCGGATGCTAAAAGAGCAGCATCGGCATGCTTTTCACGTCGTTTGGTAGAAATCCACGCGCGCGTTGTGCCAGAAGCACCATTTGCATGCATATCGTGTGGTTTTGCAGAAAAACTGCGTCCGCGTCTACCAAAAGATACATGCGCATGCTAAAAACGCGTTTTGGCACAAATCCATGTGCGGGTGCTAAAAAGAGGAGCATCGGCATGCTTTTCACGTCGTTTGGTAGAAATCCACGCGCGCGTTTCTGCCAAAAGCACCATTTGCATGCCTATCGTGTGGTTTTACAGAAAACTGCGTCCGCGTCTACCAAAAGATGCATGCGCATGCTAAAAACGCGTTTTGGCACAAATCCATGTGCGGGTGCTAAAAAGAGCAGCATCGGCATGCTTTTCACGTCGTTTGGTAGAAATCCACGCGCGCGTTCTGCCAAAAGCACCATTTGCATGCCTATCGTGTGGTTTTGCAGAAAACTGCGTCCGCGTCTACCAAAAGATGCATGCGCATGCTTAAAACGCGCTTTGGCACAAATCCATGTGCGGATGTTAAAAAGAGCAGCATCGGCATGCTTTTCACGTCGTTTGGTAGAAATCCACGCGCGCGTTCTGCCAAAAGCACCATTTGCATGCCTATCGTGTGGTTTTGCAGAAAACTGCGTCCGCGTCTACCAAAAGATGCATGCGCATGCTTAAAACGCGCTTTGGCACAAATCCATGTGCGGATGTTAAAAAGAGCAGCATCGGCATGCTTTTCACTTCGTTTGGTAGAAATCCACGCGCGCGTTCTGCCAAAAGCACCATTTGCATGCATATCGTGTGGTTTTGCAGAAAACTGCGTCCGCGTCTACCAAAAGATGCATGCGCATGCTTAAAACGCGCTTTGGCACAAATCCATGTGCGGATGTTAAAAAGAGCAGCATCGGCATGCTTTTCACGTTGTTTGGTAGAAATCCACGCGCGCGTTCTGCCAAAAGCACCATTTGCATGCCTATCGTGTGGTTTTGCAGAAAACTGCGTCCGCGTCTACCAAAAGATGCATGCGCATGCTTAAAACGCGCTTTGGTACAAATCCATGTGCGGATGCTAAAAAGAGCAGCATCGGCATGCTTTTCACGTCGTTTGGTAGAAATCCACGCGCGCGTTCTGCCAAAAGCACCATTTGCATGCATATCGTGTGGTTTTGCAGAAAACTGCGTCCGCGTCTACCAAAAGATGCATGCGCATGCTTAAAACGCGTTTTGGCACAAATCCATGTGCGGGTGCTAAAAAGAGCAGCATCGGCATGCTTTTCACGTCGTTTGGTAGAAATCCACGCGCGCGTTGTGCCAAAAGCACCATTTGCATGCATATCGTGTGGTTTTGCAGAAAACTGCGTCCGCGTCTACCAAAAGATGCATGCGCATGCTAAAAACGCGTTTTGGCACAAATCCATGTGCGGGTGCTAAAAAGAGCAGCATCGGCATGCTTTTCAGGTCGTTTGGTAGAAATCCACGCGCGCGTTCTGCCAAAACCACCATTTGCATGCATATCGTGTGGTTTTGCAGAAAACTGCGTCCGCGTCTACCAAAAGATGCATGCGCATGCTTAAAACGCGTTTTGGCACAAATCCATGTGCGGGTGCTAAAAAGAGCAGCATCGGCATGCTTTTCACGTCGTTTGGTAGAAATCCACGCGCGCGTTCTGCCAAAAGCACCATTTGCATGCATATCGTGTGGTTTTGCTGAAAACTGCATCCGCGTCTACCAAAAGATGCATGCGCATGCTAAAAACGCGTTTTGGCACAAATCCATGTGCGGGTGCTAAAAAGAGCAGCATCGGCATGCTTTTCACGTCGTTTGGTAGAAATCCACGCGCGCGTTCTGCCAAAAGCACCATTTGCATGCATATCGTGTGGTTTTGCAGAAAACTGCGTCCGCGTCTACCAAAAGATGCATGCGCATGCTTAAAACGCGTTTTGGCACAAATCCATGTGCGGGTGCTAAAAAGAGCAGCATCGGCATGCTTTTCACGTCGTTTGGTAGAAATCCACGCGCGCGTTGTGCCAAAAGCACCATTTGCATGCATATCGTGTGGTTTTGCAGAAAACTGCGTCCGCGTCTACCAAAAGATGCATGCATGCTAAAAACGCGTTTTGGCACAAATCCATGTGCGGGTGCTAAAAAGAGCAGCATCGGCATGCTTTTCACGTCGTTTGGTAGAAATCCACGCGCGCGTTCTGCCAAAACCACCATTTGCATGCATATCGTGTGGTTTTGCAGAAAACTGCGTCCGCGTCTACCAAAAGATGCATGCGCATGCTTAAAACGCGTTTTGGCACAAATCCATGTGCGGGTGCTAAAAAGAGCAGCATCGGCATGCTTTTCACGTCGTTTGGTAGACATCCACGCGCGCGTTCTGCCAAAAGCACCATTTGTATGCATATCGTGTGGTTTTGCAGAAAACTGCGTCCGCGTCTACCAAAAGATGCATGCGCATGCTAAAAACGCGTTTTGGCACTAATCCATGTGCGGGTGCTAAAAAGAGCAGCATCGGCGTGCTTTTCACGACGTTTGGTAGAAATCCACGCGCGCGTTCTGCCAAAACCACCATTTGCATGCATATCGTGTGGTTTTGCAGAAAACTGCGTCCGCGTCTACCAAAAGATGCATGCGCATGCTTAAAACGCGTTTTGGCACAAATCCATGTGCGGGTGCTAAAAAGAGCAGCATCGGCATGCTTTTCAAGTCGTTTGGTAGAAATCCACGCGCGCGTTCTGCCAAAAGCACCATTTGCATGCATATCGTGTGGTTTTGCAGAAAAGTGCGTCCGCGTCTACCGAAAGATGCATGCGCATGCTAAAAACGCGTTTTGGCACAAATCCATGTGCGGGTGCTAGAAAGAGCAGCATCGGCATGCTTTTCACGTCGTTTGGTAGAAATCCACGCGCGCGTTCTGCTAAAAGCACCATTTGCATGCATATCGTGTGGTTCTGCAGAAAACTGCGTCCGCGTCTACCAAAAGATGCATGCGCATGCTTAAAACGCGTTTTGGCACAAATCCATGTGCGGGTGCTAAAAAGAGCAGCATCGGCATGCTTTTCACGTCGTTTGGTAGAAATCCACGCGCGCGTTGTGCCAAAAGCACCATTTGCATGCATATCGTGTGGTTTTGCAGAAAACTGCGTCCGCGTCTACCAAAAGATGCATGCGCATGCTAAAAACGCGTTTTGGCACAAATCCATGTGCGGGTGCTAAAAAGAGCAGCATCGGCATGCTTTTCACGTCGTTTGGTAGAAATCCACGCGCGCGTTCTGCCGAAAGCACCATTTGCATGCCTATCGTGTGGTTTTGCAGAAAACTGCGTCCGCGTCTACCAAAAGATGCATGCGCATGCTTAAAACGCGCTTTGGCACAAATCCATGTGCGGATGTTAAAAAGAGCAGCATCGGCATGCTTTTCACGTTGTTTGGTAGAAATCCACGCGCGCGTTCTGCCAAAAGCTCCATTTGCATGCCTATCGTGTGGTTTTGCAGAAAACTGCGTCCGCGTCTACCAAAAGATGCAAGCGCATGCTTAAAACGCGTTTTGGCACAAATCCATGTGCGGGTGCTAAAAAGAGCAGCATCGGCATGCTTTTCACGTCGTTTGGTAGAAATCCACGCGCGCGTTGTGCCAAAAGCACCATTTGCATGCATATCGTGTGGTTTTGCAGAAAACTGCGTCCGCGTCTACCAAAAGATGCATGCATGCTAAAAACGCGTTTTGGCACAAATCCATGTGCGGGTGCTAAAAAGAGCAGCATCGGCATGCTTTTCACGACGTTTGGTAGAAATCCACGCGCGCGTTCTGCCAAAACCACCATTTGCATGCATATCGTGTGGTTTTGCAGAAAACTGCGTCCGCGTCTACCAAAAGATGCATGCGCATGCTTAAAACGCGTTTTGGCACAAATCCATGTGCGGGTGCTAAAAAGAGCAGCATCGGCATGCTTTTCAAGTCGTTTGGTAGAAATCCACGCGCGCGTTCTGCCAAAAGCACCATTTGCATGCATATCGTGTGGTTTTGCAGAAAAGTGCGCCCGCGTCTACCGAAAGATGCATGCGCATGCTAAAAACGCGTTTTGGCACAAATCCATGTGCGGGTGCTAGAAAGAGCAGCATCGGCATGCTTTTCACGTCGTTTGGTAGAAATCCACGCGCGCGTTCTGCTAAAAGCACCATTTGCATGCATATCGTGTGGTTCTGCAGAAAACTGCGTCCGCGTCTACCAAAAGATGCATGCGCATGCTTAAAACGCGTTTTGGCACAAATCCATGTGCGGGTGCTAAAAAGAGCAGCATCGGCATGCTTTTCACGTCGTTTGGTAGAAATCCACGCGCGCGTTGTGCCAAAAGCACCATTTGCATGCATATCGTGTGGTTTTGCAGAAAACTGCGTCCGCGTCTACCAGAAGATGCATGCGCATGCTAAAAACGCGTTTTGGCACAAATCCATGTGCGGGTGCTAAAAAGAGCAGCATCGGCATGCTTTTCACGTCGTTTGGTAGAAATCCACGCGCGCGTTCTGCCGAAAGCACCATTTGCATGCCTATCGTGTGGTTTTGCAGAAAACTGCGTCCGCGTCTACCAAAAGATGCATGCGCATGCTTAAAACGCGCTTTGGCACAAATCCATGTGCGGATGTTAAAAAGAGCAGCATCGGCATGCTTTTCACGTTGTTTGGTAGAAATCCACGCGCGCGTTCTGCCAAAAGCTCCATTTGCATGCCTATCGTGTGGTTTTGCAGAAAACTGCGTCCGCGTCTACCAAAAGATGCAAGCGCATGCTTAAAACGCGCTTTGGCACAAATCCATGTGCGGATGCTAAAAAGAGCAGCATCGGCATGCTTTTCACGACGTTTGGTAGAAATCCACGCGCGCGTTCTGCCAAAAGCACCATTTGCATGCATATCGTGTGGTTTTGCTGAAAACTGCATCCGCGTCTACCAAAAGATGCATGCGCATGCTAAAAACGCGTTTTGGCACAAATCCATGTGCGGGTGCTAAAAAGAGCAGCATCGGCATGCTTTTCACGTCGTTTGGTAGAAATCCACGCGCGCGTTCTGCCAAAAGCACCATTTGCATGCATATCGTGTGGTTTTGCAGAAAACTGCGTCCGCGTCTACCAAAAGATGCATGCGCATGCTTAAAACGCGTTTTGGCACAAATCCATGTGCGGGTGCTAAAAAGAGCAGCATCGGCATGCTTTTCACGTCGTTTGGTAGAAATCCACGCGCGCGTTGTGCCAAAAGCACCATTTGCATGCATATCGTGTGGTTTTGCAGAAAACTGCGTCCGCGTCTACCAAAAGATGCATGCATGCTAAAAAACGCGTTTTGGCACAAATCCATGTGCGGGTGCTAAAAAGAGCAGCATCGGCATGCTTTTCACGTCGTTTGGTAGAAATCCACGCGCGCGTTCTGCCAAAACCACCATTTGCATGCATATCGTGTGGTTTTGCAGAAAACTGCGTCCGCGTCTACCAAAAGATGCATGCGCATGCTTAAAACGCGTTTTGGCACAAATCCATGTGCGGGTGCTAAAAAGAGCAGCATCGGCATGCTTTTCACGTCGTTTGGTAGACATCCACGCGCGCGTTCTGCCAAAAGCACCATTTGTATGCATATCGTGTGGTTTTGCAGAAAACTGCGTCCGCGTCTACCAAAAGATGCATGCGCATGCTAAAAAACGCGTTTTGGCACTAATCCATGTGCGGGTGCTAAAAAGAGCAGCATCGGCATGCTTTTCACGACGTTTGGTAGAAATCCACGCGCGCGTTCTGCCAAAACCACCATTTGCATGCATATCGTGTGGTTTTGCAGAAAACTGCGTCCGCGTCTACCAAAAGATGCATGCGCATGCTTAAAACGCGTTTTGGCACAAATCCATGTGCGGGTTGCTAAAAAGAGCAGCATCGGCATGCTTTTCAAGTCGTTTGGTAGAAATCCACGCGCGCGTTCTGCCAAAAGCACCATTTGCATGCATATCGTGTGGTTTTGCAGAAAAGTGCGTCCGCGTCTACCGAAAGATGCATGCGCATGCTAAAAACGCGTTTTGGCACAAATCCATGTGCGGGTGCTAGAAAGAGCAGCATCGGCATGCTTTTCACGTCGTTTGGTAGAAATCCACGCGCGCGTTCTGCTAAAAGCACCATTTGCATGCATATCGTGTGGTTCTGCAGAAAACTGCGTCCGCGTCTACCAAAAGATGCATGCGCATGCTTAAAACGCGTTTTGGCACAAATCCATGTGCGGGTGCTAAAAAGAGCAGCATCGGCATGCTTTTCACATCGTTTGGTAGAAATCCACGCGCGCGTTGTGCCAAAAGCACCATTTGCATGCATATCGTGTGGTTTTGCAGAAAACTGCGTCCGCGTCTACCAAAAGATGCATGCGCATGCTAAAAACGCGTTTTGGCACAAATCCATGTGCGGGTGCTAAAAAGAGCAGCATCGGCATGCTTTTCACGTCGTTTGGTAGAAATCCACGCGCGCGTTCTGCCGAAAGCACCATTTGCATGCCTATCGTGTGGTTTTGCAGAAAACTGCGTCCGCGTCTACCAAAAGATGCATGCGCATGCTTAAAACGCGCTTTGGCACAAATCCATGTGCGGATGTTAAAAAGAGCAGCATCGGCATGCTTTTCACGTTGTTTGGTAGAAATCCACGCGCGCGTTCTGCCAAAAGCTCCATTTGCATGCCTATCGTGTGGTTTTGCAGAAAACTGCGTCCGCGTCTACCAAAAGATGCAAGCGCATGCTTAAAACGCGTTTTGGCACAAATCCATGTGCGGGTGCTAAAAAGAGCAGCATCGGCATGCTTTTCACGTCGTTTGGTAGAAATCCACGCGCGCGTTGTGCCAAAAGCACCATTTGCATGCATATCGTGTGGTTTTGCAGAAAACTGCGTCCGCGTCTACCAAAAGATGCATGCATGCTAAAAACGCGTTTTGGCACAAATCCATGTGCGGGTGCTAAAAAGAGCAGCATCGGCATGCTTTTCACGTCGTTTGGTAGAAATCCACGCGCGCGTTCTGCCAAAACCACCATTTGCATGCATATCGTGTGGTTTTGCAGAAAACTGCGTCCGCGTCTACCAAAAGATGCATGCGCATGCTTAAAACGCGTTTTGGCACAAATCCATGTGCGGGTGCTAAAAAGAGCAGCATCGGCATGCTTTTCACGTCGTTTGGTAGACATCCACGCGCGCGTTCTGCCAAAAGCACCATTTGTATGCATATCGTGTGGTTTTGCAGAAAACTGCGTCCGCGTCTACCAAAAGATGCATGCGCATGCTAAAAACGCGTTTTGGCACTAATCCATGTGCGGGTGCTAAAAAGAGCAGCATCGGCATGCTTTTCACGACGTTTGGTAGAAATCCACGCGCGCGTTCTGCCAAAACCACCATTTGCATGCATATCGTGTGGTTTTGCAGAAAACTGCGTCCGCGTCTACCAAAAGATGCATGCGCATGCTTAAAACGCGTTTTGGCACAAATCCATGTGCGGGTGCTAAAAAGAGCAGCATCGGCATGCTTTTCAAGTCGTTTGGTAGAAATCCACGCGCGCGTTCTGCCAAAAGCACCATTTGCATGCATATCGTGTGGTTTTGCAGAAAAGTGCGTCCGCGTCTACCGAAAGATGCATGCGCATGCTAAAAACGCGTTTTGGCACAAATCCATGTGCGGGTGCTAGAAAGAGCAGCATCGGCATGCTTTTCACGTCGTTTGGTAGAAATCCACGCGCGCGTTCTGCTAAAAGCACCATTTGCATGCATATCGTGTGGTTCTGCAGAAAACTGCGTCCGCGTCTACCAAAAGATGCATGCGCATGCTTAAAACGCGTTTTGGCACAAATCCATGTGCGGGTGCTAAAAAGAGCAGCATCGGCATGCTTTTCACGTCGTTTGGTGGAAATCCACGCGCGCGTTGTGCCAAAAGCACCATTTGCATGCATATCGTGTGGTTTTGCAGAAAAACTGCGTCCGCGTCTACCAAAAGATGCATGCGCATGCTAAAAACGCGTTTTGGCACAAATCCATGTGCGGGTGCTAAAAAGAGCAGCATCGGCATGCTTTTCACGTCGTTTGGTAGAAATCCACGCGCGCGTTCTGCCGAAAGCACCATTTGCATGCCTATCGTGTGGTTTTGCAGAAAACTGCGTCCGCGTCTACCAAAAGATGCATGCGCATGCTTAAAACGCGCTTTGGCACAAATCCATGTGCGGATGTTAAAAAGAGCAGCATCGGCATGCTTTTCACGTTGTTTGGTAGAAATCCACGCGCGCGTTCTGCCAAAAGCTCCATTTGCATGCCTATCGTGTGGTTTTGCAGAAAACTGCGTCCGCGTCTACCAAAAGATGCAAGCGCATGCTTAAAACGCGCTTTGGCACAAATCCATGTGCGGATGCTAAAAAGAGCAGCATCGGCATGCTTTTCACGACGTTTGGTAGAAATCCACGCGCGCGTTCTGCCAAAACCACCATTTGCATGCATATCGTGTGGTTTTGCAGAAAACTGCGTCCGCGTCTACCAAAAGATGCATGCGCATGCTTAAAACGCGTTTTGGCACAAATCCATGTGCGGGTGCTAAAAAGAGCAGCATCGGCATGCTTTTCACGTCGTTTGGTGGAAATCCACGCGCGCGTTCTGCCAAAAGCACCATTTGCATGCATATCGTGTGGTTTTGCAGAAAAGTGCGTCCGCGTCTACCAAAAGATGCATGCGCATGCTAAAAACGCGTTTTGGCACAAATCCATGTGCGGGTGCTAAAAAGAGCAGCATCGGCATGCTTTTCACGTCGTTTGGTAGAAATCCACGCGCGCGTTCTGCCAAAAGCACCATTTGCATGCATATCGTGTGGTTTTGCAGAAAACTGCGTCCGCGTCTACCAAAAGATGCATGCGCATGCTTAAAACGCGTTTTGGCACAAATCCATGTGCGGGTGCTAAAAAGAGCAGCATCGGCATGCTTTTCACGTCGTTTGGTAGAAATCCACGCGCGCGTTGTGCAAAAAGCACCATTTGCATGCATATCGTGTGGTTTTGCAGAAAACTGCGTCCGCGTCTACCAAAAGATGCATGCGTATGCTAAAAACGCGTTTTGGCACAAATCCATGTGCGGGTGCTAAAAAGAGCAGCATCGGCATGCTTTTCACGTCGTTTGGTAGAAATCCACGCGCGCGTTCTGCCAAAAGCACCATTTGCATGCCTATCGTGTGGTTTTGCAGAAAACTGCGTCCGCGTCTACCAAAAGATGCATGCGCATGCTTAAAACGCGCTTTGGCACAAATCCATGTGCGGATGGTAAACAGAGCAGCATCGGCATGCTTTTCACGTCGTTTGGTAGAAATCCACGCGCGCGTTCTGCCAAAAGCACCATTTGCATGCATATCGTGTGGTTTTGCAGAAAACTGCGTCCGCGTCTACCAAAAGATGCATGCGCATGCTTAAAACGCGCTTTGGCACAAATCCATGTGCGGATGCTAAAAAGAGCAGCATCGGCATGCTTTTCACGTCGTTTGGTAGAAATCCACGCGCGCGTTGTGCCAGAAGCACCATTTGCATGCATATCGTGTGGTTTTGCAGAAAACTGCGTCCGCGTCTACCAAAAGATACATGCGCATGCTAAAAACGCGTTTTGGCACAAATCCATGTGCGGGTGCTAAAAAGAGGAGCATCGGCATGCTTTTCACGTCGTTTGGTAGAAATCCACGCGCGCGTTCTGCCAAAAGCACCATTTGCATGCCTATCGTGTGGTTTTACAGAAAACTGCGTCCGCGTCTACCAAAAGATGCATGCGCATGCTAAAAACGCGTTTTGGCACAAATCCATGTGCGGGTGCTAAAAAGAGCAGCATCGGCATGCTTTTCACGTCGTTTGGTAGAAATCCACGCGCGCGTTCTGCCAAAAGCACCATTTGCATGCCTATCGTGTGGTTTTGCAGAAAACTGCGTCCGCGTCTACCAAAAGATGCATGCGCATGCTTAAAACGCGCTTTGGCACAAATCCATGTGCGGATGTTAAAAAGAGCAGCATCGGCATGCTTTTCACGTCGTTTGGTAGAAATCCACGCGCGCGTTCTGCCAAAAGCACCATTTGCATGCCTATCGTGTGGTTTTGCAGAAAACTGCGTCCGCGTCTACCAAAAGATGCATGCGCATGCTTAAAACGCGCTTTGGCACAAATACATGTGCGGATGTTAAAAAGAGCAGCATCGGCATGCTTTTCACTTCGTTTGGTAGAAATCCACGCGCGCGTTCTGCCAAAAGCACCATTTGCATGCATATCGTGTGGTTTTGCAGAAAACTGCGTTCGCGTCTACCAAAAGATGCATGCGCATGCTTAAAACGCGCTTTGGCACAAATCCATGTGCGGATGTTAAAAAGAGCAGCATCGGCATGCTTTTCACGTTGTTTGGTAGAAATCCACGCGCGCGTTCTGCCAAAAGCACCATTTGCATGCCTATCGTGTGGTTTTGCAGAAAAACTGCGTCCGCGTCTACCAAAAGATGCATGCGCATGCTTAAAACGCGCTTTGGTACAAATCCATGTGCGGATGCTAAAAAGAGCAGCATCGGCATGCTTTTCACGTCGTTTGGTAGAAATCCACGCGCGCGTTCTGCCAAAAGCACCATTTGCATGCATATCGTGTGGTTTTGCAGAAAACTGCGTCCGCGTCTACCAAAAGATGCATGCGCATGCTTAAAACGCGTTTTGGCACAAATCCATGTGCGGGTGCTAAAAAGAGCAGCATCGGCATGCTTTTCACGTCGTTTGGTAGAAATCCACGCGCGCGTTGTGCCAAAAGCACCATTTGCATGCATATCGTGTGGTTTTGCAGAAAACTGCGTCCGCGTCTACCAAAAGATGCATGCGCATGCTAAAAACGCGTTTTGGCACAAATCCATGTGCGGGTGCTAAAAAGAGCAGCATCGGCATGCTTTTCAGGTCGTTTGGTAGAAATCCACGCGCGCGTTCTGCCAAAACCACCATTTGCATGCATATCGTGTGGTTTTGCAGAAAACTGCGTCCGCGTCTACCAAAAGATGCATGCGCATGCTTAAAACGCGTTTTGGCACAAATCCATGTGCGGGTGCTAAAAAGAGCAGCATCGGCATGCTTTTCACGTCGTTTGGTAGAAATCCACGCGCGCGTTCTGCCAAAAGCACCATTTGCATGCATATCGTGTGGTTTTGCAGAAAACTGCGTCCGCGTCTACCAAAAGATGCATGCGCATGCTTAAAACGCGTTTTGGCACAAATCCATGTGCGGGTGCTAAAAAGAGCAGCATCGGCATGCTTTTCACGTCGTTTGGTAGAAATCCACGCGCGCGTTGTGCCAAAAGCACCATTTGCATGCATATCGTGTGGTTTTGCAGAAAACTGCGTCCGCGTCTACCAAAAGATGCATGCATGCTAAAAACGCGTTTTGGCACAAATCCATGTGCGGGTGCTAAAAAGAGCAGCATCGGCATGCTTTTCACGTCGTTTGGTAGAAATCCACGCGCGCGTTCTGCCAAAACCACCATTTGCATGCATATCGTGTGGTTTTGCAGAAAACTGCGTCCGCGTCTACCAAAAGATGCATGCGCATGCTTAAAACGCGTTTTGGCACAAATCCATGTGCGGGTGCTAAAAAGAGCAGCATCGGCATGCTTTTCACGTCGTTTGGTAGACATCCACGCGCGCGTTCTGCCAAAAGCACCATTTGTATGCATATCGTGTGGTTTTGCAGAAAACTGCGTCCGCGTCTACCAAAAGATGCATGCGCATGCTAAAAACGCGTTTTGGCACTAATCCATGTGCGGGTGCTAAAAAGAGCAGCATCGGCATGCTTTTCACGACGTTTGGTAGAAATCCACGCGCGCGTTCTGCCAAAACCACCATTTGCATGCATATCGTGTGGTTTTGCAGAAAACTGCGTCCGCGTCTACCAAAAGATGCATGCGCATGCTTAAAACGCGTTTTGGCACAAATCCATGTGCGGGTGCTAAAAAGAGCAGCATCGGCATGCTTTTCAAGTCGTTTGGTAGAAATCCACGCGCGCGTTCTGCCAAAAGCACCATTTGCATGCATATCGTGTGGTTTTGCAGAAAAGTGCGTCCGCGTCTACCGAAAGATGCATGCGCATGCTAAAAACGCGTTTTGGCACAAATCCATGTGCGGGTGCTAGAAAGAGCAGCATCGGCATGCTTTTCACGTCGTTTGGTAGAAATCCACGCGCGCGTTCTGCTAAAAGCACCATTTGCATGCATATCGTGTGGTTCTGCAGAAAACTGCGTCCGCGTCTACCAAAAGATGCATGCGCATGCTTAAAACGCGTTTTGGCACAAATCCATGTGCGGGTGCTAAAAAGAGCAGCATCGGCATGCTTTTCACGTCGTTTGGTAGAAATCCACGCGCGCGTTGTGCCAAAAGCACCATTTGCATGCATATCGTGTGGTTTTGCAGAAAACTGCGTCCGCGTCTACCAAAAGATGCATGCGCATGCTAAAAACGCGTTTTGGCACAAATCCATGTGCGGGTGCTAAAAAGAGCAGCATCGGCATGCTTTTCACGTCGTTTGGTAGAAATCCACGCGCGCGTTCTGCCGAAAGCACCATTTGCATGCCTATCGTGTGGTTTTGCAGAAAACTGCGTCCGCGTCTACCAAAAGATGCATGCGCATGCTTAAAACGCGCTTTGGCACAAATCCATGTGCGGATGTTAAAAAGAGCAGCATCGGCATGCTTTTCACGTTGTTTGGTAGAAATCCACGCGCGCGTTCTGCCAAAAGCTCCATTTGCATGCCTATCGTGTGGTTTTGCAGAAAACTGCGTCCGCGTCTACCAAAAGATGCAAGCGCATGCTTAAAACGCGCTTTGGCACAAATCCATGTGCGGATGCTAAAAAGAGCAGCATCGGCATGCTTTTCACGACGTTTGGTAGAAATCCACGCGCGCGTTCTGCCAAAACCACCATTTGCATGCATATCGTGTGGTTTTGCAGAAAACTGCGTCCGCGTCTACCAAAAGATGCATGCGCATGCTTAAAACGCGTTTTGGCACAAATCCATGTGCGGGTGCTAAAAGAGCAGCATCGGCATGCTTTTCACGTCGTTTGGTGGAAATCCACGCGCGCGTTCTGCCAAAAGCACCATTTGCATGCATATCGTGTGGTTTTGCAGAAAAGTGCGTCCGCGTCTACCAAAAGATGCATGCGCATGCTAAAAAACGCGTTTTGGCACAAATCCATGTGCGGGTGCTAAAAAGAGCAGCATCGGCATGCTTTTCACGTCGTTTGGTAGAAATCCACGCGCGCGTTCTGCCAAAAGCACCATTTGCATGCATATCGTGTGGTTTTGCAGAAAACTGCGTCCGCGTCTACCAAAAGATGCATGCGCATGCTTAAAACGCGTTTTGGCACAAATCCATGTGCGGGTGCTAAAAAGAGCAGCATCGGCATGCTTTTCACGTCGTTTGGTAGAAATCCACGCGCGCGTTGTGCCAAAAGCACCATTTGCATGCATATCGTGTGGTTTTGCAGAAAACTGCGTCCGCGTCTACCAAAAGATGCATGCGTATGCTAAAAACGCGTTTTGGCACAAATCCATGTGCGGGTGCTAAAAAGAGCAGCATCGGCATGCTTTTCACGTCGTTTGGTAGAAATCCACGCGCGCGTTCTGCCAAAAGCACCATTTGCATGCCTATCGTGTGGTTTTGCAGAAAACTGCGTCCGCGTCTACCAAAAGATGCATGCGCATGCTTAAAACGCGCTTTGGCACAAATCCATGTGCGGATGTTAAAAAGAGCAGCATCGGCATGCTTTTCACGTCGTTTGGTAGAAATCCACGCGCGCGTTCTGCCAAAAGCACCATTTGCATGTCTATCGTGTGGTTTTGCAGAAAACTGCGTCCGCGTCTACCAAAAGATGCATGCGCATGCTTAAAACGCGCTTTGGCACAAATCCATGTGCGGATGTTAAAAAGAGCAGCATCGGCATGCTTTTCACGTCGTTTGGTAGAAATCCACGCGCGCGTTGTGCCAAAAGCACCATTTGCATGCATATCGTGTGGTTTTGCAGAAAACTGCGTCCGCGTCTACCAAAAGATGCATGCGCATGCTAAAAACGCGTTTTGGCACAAATCCATGTGCGGGTGCTAAAAAGAGCAGCATCGGCATGCTTTTCACGTCGTTTGGTAGAAATCCACGCGCGCGTTCTGCCGAAAGCCACCATTTGCATGCCTATCGTGTGGTTTTGCAGAAAACTGCGTCCGCGTCTACCAAAAGATGCATGCGCATGCTTAAAACGCGCTTTGGCACAAATCCATGTGCGGATGTTAAAAAGAGCAGCATCGGCATGCTTTTCACGTTGTTTGGTAGAAATCCACGCGCGCGTTCTGCCAAAAGCTCCATTTGCATGCCTATCGTGTGGTTTTGCAGAAAACTGCGTCCGCGTCTACCAAAAGATGCAAGCGCATGCTTAAAACGCGCTTTGGCACAAATCCATGTGCGGATGCTAAAAAGAGCAGCATCGGCATGCTTTTTCACGACGTTTGGTAGAAATCCACGCGCGCGTTCTGCCAAAACCACCATTTGCATGCATATCGTGTGGTTTTGCAGAAAACTGCGTCCGCGTCTACCAAAAGATGCATGCGCATGCTTAAAACGCGTTTTTGGCACAAATCCATGTGCGGGTGCTAAAAAGAGCAGCATCGGCATGCTTTTCACGTCGTTTGGTGGAAATCCACGCGCGCGTTCTGCCAAAAAGCACCATTTGCATGCATATCGTGTGGTTTTGCAGAAAAGTGCGTCCGCGTCTACCAAAAGATGCATGCGCATGCTAAAAACGCGTTTTTGGCACAAATCCATGTGCGGGTGCTAAAAAGAGCAGCATCGGCATGCTTTTCACGTCGTTTGGTAGAAATCCACGCGCGCGTTCTGCCAAAAGCACCATTTGCATGCATATCGTGTGGTTTTTGCAGAAAACTGCGTCCGCGTCTACCAAAAGATGCATGCGCATGCTTAAAACGCGTTTTGGCACAAATCCATGTGCGGGTGCTAAAAAGAGCAGCATCGGCATGCTTTTCACGTCGTTTGGTAGAAATCCACGCGCGCGTTGTGCCAAAAGCACCATTTGCATGCATATCGTGTGGTTTTGCAGAAAACTGCGTCCGCGTCTACCAAAAGATGCATGCGTATGCTAAAAACGCGTTTTGGCACAAATCCATGTGCGGGTGCTAAAAAGAGCAGCATCGGCATGCTTTTCACGTCGTTTGGTAGAAATCCACGCGCGCGTTCTGCCAAAAGCACCATTTGCATGCCTATCGTGTGGTTTTGCAGAAAACTGCGTCCGCGTCTACCAAAAGATGCATGCGCATGCTTAAAACGCGCTTTGGCACAAATCTATGTGCGGATGTTAAAAAGAGCAGCATCGGCATGCTTTTCACGTCGTTTGGTAGAAATCCACGCGCGCGTTCTGCCAAAAGCACCATTTGCATGTCTATCGTGTGGTTTTGCAGAAAACTGCGTCCGCGTCTACCAAAAGATGCATGCGCATGCTTAAAACGCGCTTTGGCACAAATCCATGTGCGGATGTTAAAAAGAGCAGCATCGGCATGCTTTTCACGTCGTTTGGTAGAAATCCACGCGCGCGTTCTGCCAAAAGCACCATTTGCATGCATATCGTGTGGTTTTGCAGAAAACTGCGTCCGCGTCTACCAAAAGATGCATGCGCATGCTTAAAAACGCGCTTTGGCACAAATCCATGTGCGGATGCTAAAAAGAGCAGCATCGGCATGCTTTTCACGTCGTTTGGTAGAAATCCACGCGCGCGTTCTGCCAAAAGCACCATTTGCATGCATATCGTGTGGTTTTGCAGAAAAGTGCGTCCGCGTCTACCAAAAGATGCATGCGCATGCTAAAAAACGCGTTTTGGCACAAATCCATGTGCGGGTGCTAAAAAGAGCAGCATCGGCATGCTTTTCACGTCGTTTGGTAGAAATCCACGCGCGCGTTCTGCCAAAAGCACCATTTGCATGCATATCGTGTGGTTTTGCAGAAAAGTGCGTCCGCGTCTACCAAAAGATGCATGCGCATGCTAAAAACGCGTTTTGGCATAAATCCATGTGCGGGTGCTAAAAAGAGCAGCATCGGCATGCTTTTCACGTCGTTTGGTAGAAATCCACGCGCGCGTTCTGCCAAAAGCACCATTTGCATGCATATCGTGTGGTTTTGCAGAAAACTGCGTCCGCGTCTACCAAAAGATGCATGCCCAGCTTAAAACGCGTTTTGGCACAAATCCATGTGCGGGTGCTAAAAAGAGCAGCATCGGCATGCTTTTCACGTCGTTTGGTAGAAATCCACGCACGCGTTGTGCCAAAAGCACCATTTTGCATGCATATCGTGTGGTTTTGCAGAAAACTGCGTCCGCGTCTACCAAAAGATGCATGCGCATGCTAAAAACGCGTTTTGGCACAAATCCATGTGCGGGTGCTAAAAAGAGCAGCATCGGCATGCTTTTCACGTCGTTTGGTAGAAATCCACGCGCGCGTTCTGCCAAAAGCACCATTTGCATGCCTATCGTGTGGTTTTGCAGAAAACTGCGTCCGCGTCTACCAAAAGATGCATGCGCATGCTTAAAACGCGCTTTGGCACAAATCCATGTGCGGATGTTAAGAAGAGCAGCATCGGCATGCTTTTCACGTCGTTTGGTAGAAATCCACGCGCGCGTTCTGCCAAAAGCACCATTTGCATGCCTATCGTGTGGTTTTGCAGAAAACTGCGTCCGCGTCTACCAAAAGATGCATGCGCATGCTTAAAACGCGCTTTGGCACAAATCCATGTGCGGATGTTAAAAAGAGCAGCATCGGCATGCTTTTCACGTCGTTTGGTAGAAATCCACGCGCGCGTTCTGCCAAAAGCACCATTTGCATGCATATCGTGTGGTTTTGCAGAAAACTGCGTCCGCGTCTACCAAAAGATGCATGCGCATGCTTAAAACGCGCTTTGGCACAAATCCATGTGCGGATGCTAAAAAGAGCAGCATCGGCATGCTTTTCACGTCGTTTGGTAGAAATCCACGCGCGCGTTCTGCCAAAAGCACCATTTGCATGCATATCGTGTGGTTTTGCAGAAAAGTGCGTCCGCGTCTACCAAAAGATGCATGCGCATGCTAAAAACGCGTTTTGGCACAAATCCATGTGCGGGTGCTAAAAAGAGCAGCATCGGCATGCTTTTCACGTCGTTTGGTAGAAATCCACGCGCGCGTTCTGCCAAAAGCACCATTTGCATGCATATCGTGTGGTTTTGCAGAAAAGTGCGTCCGCGTCTACCAAAAGATGCATGCGCATGCTAAAAACGCGTTTTGGCATAAATCCATGTGCGGGTGCTAAAAAGAGCAGCATCGGCATGCTTTTCACGTCGTTTGGTAGAAATCCACGCGCGCGTTCTGCCAAAAGCACCATTTGCATGCATATCGTGTGGTTTTGCAGAAAACTGCGTCCGCGTCTACCAAAAGATGCATGCGCATGCTTAAAACGCGTTTTGGCACAAATCCATGTGCGGGTGCTAAAAAGAGCAGCATCGGCATGCTTTTCACGTCGTTTGGTAGAAATCCACGCGCGCGTTGTGCCAAAAGCACCATTTGCATGCATATCGTGTGGTTTTGCAGAAAACTGCGTCCGCGTCTACCAAAAGATGCATGCGCATGCTAAAAACGCGTTTTGGCACAAATCCATGTGCGGGTGCTAAAAAGAGCAGCATCGGCATGCTTTTCATGTCGTTTGGTAGAAATCCACGCGCGCGTTCTGCCAAAAGCACCATTTGCATGCCTATCGTGTGGTTTTGCAGAAAACTGCGTCCGCGTCTACCAAAAGATGCATGCGCATGCTAAAAACGCGTTTTGGCACAAATCCATGTGCGGGTGCTAAAAAGAGCAGCATCGGCATGCTTTTCACGTCGTTTGGTAGAAATCCACGCGCGCGTTCTGCCAAAAGCACCATTTGCATGCCTATCGTGTGGTTTTGCAGAAAACTGCGTCCGCGTCTACCAAAAGATGCATGCGCATGCTTAAAACGCGCTTTGGCACAAATCCATGTGCAGATGTTAAAAAGAGCAGCATCGGCATGCTTTTCACGTCGTTTGGTAGAAATCCACGCGCGGGTTCTGCCAAAAGCACCATTTGCATGCCTATCGTGTGGTTTTGCCGAAAACTGCGTCCGCGTCTACCAAAAGATGCATGCGCATGCTTAAAACGCGCTTTGGCACAAATCCATGTGCGGATGTTAAAAAGAGCAGCATCGGCATGCTTTTCACGTCGTTTGGTAGAAATCCACGCGCGCGTTCTGCCAAAAGCACCATTTGCATGCATATCGTGTGGTTTTGCAAAAAACTGCGTCCGCGTCTACGAAAAGATGCATGCGCATGCTTAAAACGCGCTTTGGCACAAATCCATGTGCAGATGTTAAAAAGAGCAGCATCGGCATGCTTTTCACGTCGTTTGGTAGAAATCCACGCGCGGGTTCTGCCAAAAGCACCATTTGCATGCCTATCGTGTGGTTTTGCAGAAAACTGCGTCCGCGTCTACCAAAAGATGCATGCGCATGCTTAAAACGCGTTTTGGCACAAGTCCATGTGCAGGTGCTAAAAAGAGCAGCATGGGCATGCTTTTCACGTCGTTTGGTAGAAATCCACGCGCGCGTTCTGCCAAAAGCACCATTTGCATGCATATCGTGTGGTTTTGCAGAAATCTGCGTCCGCGTCTACCAAAAGATGCATGCGCATGCTTAAAACGCGCTTTGGCACAAATCCATGTGCGGATGTTAAAAAGAGCAGCATCGGCATGCTTTTCACGTCGTTTGGTAGAAATCCACGCGCGCGTTCTGCCAAAAGCACACTTTGCATGCCTATCGTGTGGTTTTGCAGAAAACTGCGTCCGCGTCTACCAAAAGATGCATGCGCATGCTTAAAACACGCTTTGGCACAAATCCATGTGCGGATGTTAAAAAGAGCAGCATCGGCATGCTTTTCACGTCGTTTGGTAGAAATCCACGCGCGCGTTCTGCCAAAAGCACCATTTGCATGCATATCGTGTGGTTTTGCAGAAATCTGCGTCGGCGTCTACCAAAAGATGCATGCGCATGCTAAAAACGCGTTTTGGCACAAATCCATGTGCGGGTGCTAAAAAGAGCAGCATCGGCATGCTTTTCACGTCGTTTGGTAGATATCCACGCGCGCGTTCTGCCAAAAGCACCATTTGCATGCCTATCGTGTGGTTTTGTAGAAAACTGCGTCCGCGTCTACCAAAAGATGCATGCGCATGCTTAAAACGCGCTTTGGCACAAATCCATGTGCGGATGTTAAGAAGAGCAGCATGGGCATGCTTTTCACGTCGTTTGGTAGAAATCCACGCGCGCGTTCTGCCAAAAGCACCATTTGCATGCCTATCGTGTGGTTTTGCAGAAAACTGCGTCCGCGTCTACCAAAAGATGCATGCGCATGCTTAAAACGCGCTTTGGCACAAATCCATGTGCGGATGTTAAAAAGAGCAGCATCGGCATGCTTTTCACGTCGTTTGGTAGAAATCCACGCGCGCGTTCTGCCAAAAGCACCATTTGCATGCATATCGTGTGGTTTTGCAGAAAACTGCGTCCGCGTCTACCAAAAGATGCCTGCGCATGCTTAAAACGCGGTTTGGCACAAATCCATGTGCGGATGCTAAAAAGAGCAGCATCGGCATGCTTTTCACGTCGTTTGGTAGAAATCCACGCGCGCGTTCTGCCAAAAGCACCATTTGCATGCATATCGTGTGGTTTTGCAGAAAAGTGCGTCCGCGTCTACCAAAAGATGCATGCGCATGCTAAAAACGCGTTTTGGCACAAATCCATGTGCGGGTGCTAAAAAGAGCAGCATCGGCATGCTTTTCACGTCGTTTGGTAGAAATCCACGCGCGCGTTCTGCCAAAAGCACCATTTGCATGCATATCGTGTGGTTTTGCAGAAAAGTGCGTCCGCGTCTACCAAAAGATGCATGCGCATGCTAAAAACGCGTTTTGGCATAAATCCATGTGCGGGTGCTAAAAAGAGCAGCATCGGCATGCTTTTCACGTCGTTTGGTAGAAATCCACGCGCGCGTTGTGCCAAAAGCACCATTTGCATGCATATCGTGTGGTTTTGCAGAAAACTGCGTCCGCGTCTACCAAAAGATGCATGCGCATGCTAAAAACGCGTTTTGGCACAAATCCATGTGCGGGTGCTAAAAGAGCAGCATCGGCATGCTTTTCATGTCGTTTGGTAGAAATCCACGCGCGCGTTCTGCCAAAAGCACCATTTGCATGCCTATCGTGTGGTTTTGCAGAAAAGTGCGTCCGCGTCTACCAAAAGATGCATGCGCATGCTTAAAACGCGCTTTGGCACAAATCCATGTGCGGATGTTAAGAAGAGCAGCATCGGCATGCTTTTCACGTCGTTTGGTAGAAATCCACGCGCGCGTTCTGCCAAAAGCACCATTTGCATGCCTATCGTGTGGTTTTGCAGAAAACTGCGTCCGCGTCTACCAAAAGATGCATGCGCATGCTTAAAACGCGCTTTGGCACAAATCCATGTGCGGATGTTAAAAAGAGCAGCATCGGCATGCTTTTCACGTCGTTTGGTAGAAATCCACGCGCGCGTTCTGCCAAAAGCACCATTTGCATGCATATCGTGTGGTTTTGCAGAAAACTGCGTCCGCGTCTACCAAAAGATGCCTGCGCATGCTTAAAACGCGGTTTGGCACAAATCCATGTGCGGATGCTAAAAAGAGCAGCATCGGCATGCTTTTCACGTCGTTTGGTAGAAATCCACGCTCGCGTTCTGCCAAAAGCACCATTTGCATGCATATCGTGTGGTTTTGCAGAAAAGTGCGTCCGCGTCTACCAAAAGATGCATGCGCATGCTAAAAACGCGTTTTGGCACAAATCCATGTGCGGGTGCTAAAAAGAGCAGCATCGGCATGCTTTTCACGTCGTTTGGTAGAAATCCACGCGCGCGTTCTGCCAAAAGCACCATTTGCATGCATATCGTGTGGTTTTGCAGAAAACTGCGTCCGCGTCTACCAAAAGATGCATGCGCATGCTTAAAACGCGTTTTGGCACAAATCCATGTGCGGGTGCTAAAAAGAGCAGCATCGGCATGCTTTTCACGTCGTTTGGTAGAAATCCACGCGCGCGTTGTGCCAAAAGCACCATTTGCATGCATATCGTGTGGTTTTGCAAAAAACTGCGTCCGCGTCTACCAAAAGATGCATGCGCATGCTAAAAACGCGTTTTGGCACAAATCCATGTGCGGGTGCTAAAAAGAGCAGCATCGGCATGCTTTTCATGTCGTTTGGTAGAAATCCACGCGCGCGTTCTGCCAAAAGCACCATTTGCATGCCTATCGTGTGGTTTTGCAGAAAACTGCGTCCGCGTCTACCAAAAGATGCATGCGCATGCTAAAAACGCGTTTTGGCACAAATCCATGTGCGGGTGCTTAAAAGAGCAGCATCGGCATGCTTTTCACGTCGTTTGGTAGAAATCCACGCGCGCGTTCTGCCAAAAGCACCATTTGCATGCCTATCGTGTGGTTTTGCAGAAAACTGCGTCCGCGTCTACCAAAAGATGCATGCGCATGCTTAAAACGCGCTTTGGCACAAATCCATGTGCAGATGTTAAAAAGAGCAGCATCGGCATGCTTTTCACGTCGTTTGGTAGAAATCCACGCGCGGGTTCTGCCAAAAGCACCATTTGCATGCCTATCGTGTGGTTTTGCCGAAAACTGCGTCCGCGTCTACCAAAAGATGCATGCGCATGCTTAAAACGCGCTTTGGGACAAATCCATGTGCGGATGTTAAAAAGAGCAGCATCGGCATGCTTTTCACGTCGTTTGGTAGAAATCCACGCGCGCGTTCTGCCAAAAGCACCATTTGCATGCATATCGTGTGGTTTTGCAAAAAACTGCGTCCGCGTCTACCAAAAGATGCATGCGCATGCTTAAAACGCGCTTTGGCACAAATCCATGTGCAGATGTTAAAAAGAGCAGCATCGGCATGCTTTTCACGTCGTTTGGTAGAAATCCCCGCGCGGGTTCTGCCAAAAGCACCATTTGCATGCCTATCGTGTGGTTTTGCAGAAAACTGCGTCCGCGTCTACCAAAAGATGCATGCGCATGCTTAAAACGCGTTTTGGCACAAGTCCATGTGCAGGTGCTAAAAAGAGCAGCATGGGCATGCTTTTCACGTCGTTTGGTAGAAATCCACGCGCGCGTTCTGCCAAAAGAACCATTTGCATGCATATCGTGTGGTTTTGCAGAAATCTGCGTCCGCGTCTACCAAAAGATGCATGCGCATGCTTAAAACGCGCTTTGGCACAAATCCATATGCGGATGTTAAAAAGAGCAGCATCGGCATGCTTTTCACGTCGTTTGGTAGAAATCCACGCGCGCGTTCTGCCAAAAGCACGATTTGCATGCATATCGTGTGGTTTTGCAGAAAACTGCGTCCGCGTCTACCAAAAGATGCATGCGCATGCTTAAAACACGCTTTGGCACAAATCCATGTGCGGATGTTAAAAAGAGCAGCATCGGCATGCTTTTCACGTCGTTTGGTAGAAATCCACGCGCGCGTTCTGCCAAAAGCACCATTTGCATGCATATCGTGTGGTTTTGCAGAAATCTGCGTCCGCGTCTACCAAAAGATGCATGCGCATGCTAAAAACGCGTTTTGGCACAAATCCATGTGCGGGTGCTAAAAAGAGCAGCATCGGCATGCTTTTCACGTCGTTTGGTAGAAATCCACGCGCGCGTTCTGCCAAAAGCACCATTTGCATGCCTATCGTGTGGTTTTGCAGAAAACTGCGTCCGCGTCTAAAAAAAGATGCATGCGCATGCTTAAAACGCGCTTTGGCACAAATCCATGTGCGGATGTTAAGAAGAGCAGCATCGGCATGCTTTTCACGTCGTTTGGTAGAAATCCACGCGCGCGTTCTGCCAAAAGCACCATTTGCATGCCTATCGTGTGGTTTTGCAGAAAACTGCGTCCGCGTCTACCAAAAGATGCATGCGCATGCTTAAAACGCGCTTTGGCACAAATCCATGTGCGGATGTTAAAAAGAGCAGCATCGGCATGCTTTTCACGTCGTTTGGTAGAAATCCACGCGCGCGTTCTGCCAAAAGCACCATTTGCATGCATATCGTGTGGTTTTGCAGAAAACTGCGTCCGCGTCTACCAAAAGATGCCTGCGCATGCTTAAAACGCGGTTTGGCACAAATCCATGTGCGGATGCTAAAAAGAGCAGCATCGGCATGCTTTTCACGTCGTTTGGTAGAAATCCACGCGCGCGTTCTGCCAAAAGCACCATTTGCATGCATATCGTGTGGTTTTGCAGAAAAGTGCGTCCGCGTCTACCAAAAGATGCATGCGCATGCTAAAAACGCGTTTTGGCACAAATCCATGTGCGGGTGCTAAAAAGAGCAGCATCGGCATGCTTTTCACGTCGTTTGGTAGAAATCCACGCGCGCGTTCTGCCAAAAGCACCATTTGCATGCATATCGTGTGGTTTTGCAGAAAAGTGCGTCCGCGTCTACCAAAAGATGCATGCGCATGCTAAAAACGCGTTTTGGCATAAATCCATGTGCGGGTGCTAAAAAGAGCAGCATCGGCATGCTTTTCATGTCGTTTGGTAGAAATCCACGCGCGCGTTCTGCCAAAAGCACCATTTGCATGCATATCGTGTGGTTTTGCAAAAAACTGCGTCCGCGTCTACCAAAAGATGCATGCGCATGCTTAAAACGCGCTTTGGCACAAATCGATGTGCAGATGTTAAAAAGAGCAGCATCGGCATGCTTTTCACGTCGTTTGGTAGAAATCCACGCGCGGGTTCTGCCAAAAGCACCATTTGCATGCCTATCGTGTGGTTTTGCAGAAAACTGCGTCCGCGTCTACCAAAAGATGCATGCGCATGCTTAAAACGCGTTTTGGCACAAGTCCATGTGCAGGTGCTAAAAAGAGCAGCATGGGCATGCTTTTCACGTCGTTTGGTAGAAATCCACGCGCGCGTTCTGCCAAAAGCACCATTTGCATGCATATCGTGTGGTTTTGCAGAAATCTGCGTCCGCGTCTACCAAAAGATGCATGCGCATGCTTAAAACGCGCTTTGGCACAAATCCATGTGCGGATGTTAAAAAGAGCAGCATCGGCATGCTTTTCACGTCGTTTGGTAGAAATCCACGCGCGCGTTCTGCCAAAAGCACGATTTGCATGCATATCGTGTGGTTTTGCAGAAAACTGCGTCCGCGTCTACCAAAAGATGCATGTGCATGCTTAAAACGCGCTTTGGCACAAATCCATGTGCGGATGTTAAAAAGAGCAGCATCGGCATGCTTTTCACGTCGTTTGGTAGAAATCCACGCGCGCGTTCTGCCAAAAGCACCATTTGCATGCATATCGTGTGGTTTTGCAGAAATCTGCGTCCGCGTCTACCAAAAGATGCATGCGCATGCTTAAAACGCGCTTTGGCACAAATCCATGTGCGGATGTTAAAAAGAGCAGCGTCGGCATGCTTTTCACGTCGTTTGGTAGAAATCCACGCGCGCGTTCTGCCAAAAGCACCATTTGCATGCCTATCGTGTGGTTTTGCAGAAAACTGCGTCCGCGTCTACCAAAAGATGCATGCGCATGCTTAAAACACGCTTTGGCACAAATCCATGTGCGGATGTTAAAAAGAGCAGCATCGGCATGCTTTTCACGTCGTTTGGTAGAAATCCACGCGCGCGTTCTGCCAAAAGCACCATTTGCATGCATATCGTGTGGTTTTGCAGAAATCTGCGTCCGCGTCTACCAAAAGATGCATGCGCATGCTTAAAACGCGCTTTGGCACAAATCCATGTGCGGATGTTAAAAAGAGCAGCATCGGCATGCTTTTCACGTCGTTTGGTAGAAATCCACGCGCGCGTTCTGCCAAAAGCACCATTTGCATGCCTATCGTGTGGTTTTGCAGAAAACTGCGTCCGCGTCTACCAAAAGATGCATGCGCATGCTTAAAACACGCTTTGGCACAAATCCATGTGCGGATGTTAAAAAGAGCAGCATCGGCATGCTTTTCACGTCGTTTGGTAGAAATCCACGTGCGCGTTCTGCCAAAAGCACCATTTGCATGCCTATCGTGTGGTTTTGCAGAAAACTGCGTCCGCGTCTACCAAAAGATGCATGCGCATGCTTAAAACGCGCTTTGGCACAAATCCATGTGCGGGTGCTAAAAAGCGCAGCATCGGCATGCTTTTCACGTCGTTTGGTAGAAATCCACGCGCGCGTTCTGCCAAAAGCACCATTTGCATGCCTATCGTGTGGTTTTGCAGAAAACTGCGTCCGCGTCTACCAAAAGATGCATGCGCATGCTTAAAACGCGCTTTGGCACAAATCCATGTGCGGGTGCTAAAAAGCGCAGCATCGGCATGCTTTTCACGTCGTTTGGTAGAAATCCACGCGCGCGTTCTGCCAAAAGCACCATTTGCATGCCTATCGTGTGGTTTTGCAGAAAACTGCGTCCGCGTCTACCAAAAGATGCATGCGCATGCTTAAAACGCGCTTTGGCACAAATCCATGTGCGGATGTTAAAAAGAGCAGCATCGGCATGCTTTTCACGTCGTTTGGTAGAAATCCACGCGCGCGTTCTGCCAAAAGCACCATTTGCATGCATATCGTGTGGTTTTGCAGAAAACTGCGTCCGCGTCTGCCAAAAGATGCATGCGCATGCTTAAAACGCGTTTTGGCACAAATCCATGTGCGGGTGCTAAAAAGAGCAGCATCGGCATGCTTTTCACGTCGTTTAGTAGAAATCCACGCGCGCGTTCTGCCAAAAGCACCATTTGCATGCCTATCGTGTGGCTTTGCAGAAAACTGCGTCCGCGTCTACCAAAAGATGCATGCGCATGCTTAAAACGCGTTTTGGCACAAGTCCATGTGCGGGTGCTAAAAAGAGCAGCATGGGCATGCTTTTCACGTCGTTTGGTAGAAATCCACGCGCGCGTTCTGCCAAAAGCACCATTTGCATGCATATCGTGTGGTTTTGCAGAAATCTGCGTCCGCGTCTACCAAAAGATGCATGCGCATGCTTAAAACGCGCTTTGGCACAAATCCATGTGCGGGTGCTAAAAAGAGCAGCATCGGCATGCTTTTCACGTCGTTTGGTAGAAATCCACGCGCGCGTTCTGCCAAAAGCACCATTTGCATGCATATCGTGTGGTTTTGCAGAAAAGTGCGTCCGCGTCTACCAAAAGATGCATGCGCATGCTAAAAACGCGTTTTGGCACAAATCCATGTGCGGGTGCTAAAAAGAGCAGCATCGGCATGCTTTTCACGTCGTTTGGTAGAAATCCACGCGCGCGTTCTGCCAAAAGCACCATTTGCATCCATATCGTGTGGTTTTGCAGAAAACTGCGTCCGCGTCTACCAAAAGATGCATGCGCATGCTTAAAACGCGTTTTGGCACAAATCCATGTGCGGGTGCTAAAAAGAGCAGCATCGACATGCTTTTCACGTCGTTTGGTAGAAATCCACGCGCGCGTTGTGCCAGAAGCACCATTTGCATGCATATCGTGTGGTTTTGCAGAAAACTGCGTCCGCGTCTACCAAAAGATACATGCGCATGCTAAAAACGCGTTTTGGCACAAATCCATGTGCGGGTGCTAAAAAGAGGAGCATCGGCATGCTTTTCACGTCGTTTGGTAGAAATCCACGCGCGCGTTCTGCCAAAAGCACCATTTGCATGCTTATCGTGTGGTTTTACAGAAAACTGCGTCCGCGTCTACCAAAAGATGCATGCGCATGCTTAAAACGCGCTTTGGCACAAATCCATGTGCGGATGTTAAAAAGAGCAGCATCGGCATGCTTTTCACGTCGTTTGGTAGAAATCCACGCGCGCGTTCTGCCAAAAGCACCATTTGCATGCCTATCGTGTGGTTTTGCAGAAAACTGCGTCCGCGTCTACCAAAAGATGCATGCGCATGCTTAAAACACGCTTTGGCACAAATCCATGTGCGGATGTTAAAAAGAGCAGCATCGGCATGCTTTTCACGTCGTTTGGTAGAAATCCACGCGCGCGTTCTGCCAAAAGCACCATTTGCATGCCTATCGTGTGGTTTTGCAGAAAACTGCGTCCGCGTCTACCAAAAGATGCATGCGCATGCTTAAAACACGCTTTGGCACAAATCCATGTGCGGATGTTAAAAAGAGCAGCATCGGCATGCTTTTCACGTCGTTTGGTAGAAATCCACGCGCGCGTTCTGCCAAAAGCACCATTTGCATGCCTATCGTGTGGTTTTGCAGAAAACTGCGTCCGCGTCTACCAAAAGATGCATGCGCATGCTTAAAACGCGCTTTGGCACAAATCCATGTGCGGGTGCTAAAAAGCGCAGCATCGGCATGCTTTTCACGTGTGTTGGTAGAAATCCACGCGCGCGTTCTGCCAAAAGCACCATTTGCATGCCTATCGTGTGGTTTTGCAGAAAACTGCGTCCGCGTCTACCAAAAGATGCATGCGCATGCTTAAAACGCGCTTTGGCACAAATCCATGTGCGGGTGCTAAAAAGCGCAGCATCGGCATGCTTTTCACGTCGTTTGGTAGAAATCCACGCGCGCGTTCTGCCAAAAGCACCATTTGCATGCCTATCGTGTGGTTTTGCAGAAAACTGCGTCCGCGTCTACCAAAAGATGCATGCGCATGCTTAAAACGCGCTTTGGCACAAATCCATGTGCGGATGTTAAAAAGAGCAGCATCGGCATGCTTTTCACGTCGTTTGTTAGAAATCCACGCGCGCGTTCTGCCAAAAGCACCATTTGCATGCATATCGTGTGGTTTTGCAGAAAACTGCGTCCGCGTCTGCCAAAAGATGCATGCGCATGCTTGAAACGCGTTTTGGCACAAATCCATGTGCGGGTGCTAAAAAGAGCAGCATCGGCATGCTTTTCACGTCGTTTAGTAGAAATCCACGCGCGCGTTCTGCCAAAAGCACCATTTGCATGCCTATCGTGTGGCTTTGCAGAAAACTGCGTCCGCGTCTACCAAAAGATGCATGCGCATGCTTAAAACGCGTTTTGGCACAAGTCCATGTGCGGGTGCTAAAAAGAGCAGCATGGGCATGCTTTTCACGTCGTTTGGTAGAAATCCACGCGCGCGTTCTGCCAAAAGCACCATTTGCATGCATATCGTGTGGTTTTGCAGAAATCTGCGTCCGCGTCTACCAAAAGATGCATGCGCATGCTTAAAACGCGCTTTGGCACAAATCCATGTGCGGGTGCTAAAAAGAGCAGCATCGGCATGCTTTTCACGTCGTTTGGTAGAAATCCACGCGCGCGTTCTGCCAAAAGCACCATTTGCATGCATATCGTGTGGTTTTGCAGAAAAGTGCGTCCGCGTCTACCAAAAGATGCATGCGCATGCTAAAAACGCGTTTTGGCACAAATCCATGTGCGGGTGCTAAAAAGAGCAGCATCGGCATGCTTTTCACGTCGTTTGGTAGAAATCCACGCGCGCGTTCTGCCAAAAGCACCATTTGCATGCATATCGTGTGGTTTTGCAGAAAACTGCGTCCGCGTCTACCAAAAGATGCATGCGCATGCTTAAAACGCGTTTTGGCACAAATCCATGTGCGGGTGCTAAAAAGAGCAGCATCGGCATGCTCTTCACGTCGTTTGGTAGAAATCCACGCGCGCGTTGTGCCAGAAGCACCATTTGCATGCATATCGTGTGGTTTTGCAGAAAACTGCGTCCGCGTCTACCAAAAGATACATGCGCATGCTAAAAACGCGTTTTGGCACAAATCCATGTGCGGGTGCTAAAAAGAGGAGCATCGGCATGCTTTTCACGTCGTTTGGTAGAAATCCACGCGCGCGTTCTGCCAAAAGCACCATTTGCATGCTTATCGTGTGGTTTTACAGAAAACTGCGTCCGCGTCTACCAAAAGATGCATGCGCATGCTAAAAACGCGTTTTGGCACAAATCCATGTGCGGGTGCTAAAAAGAGCAGCATCGGCATGCTTTTCACGTCGTTTGGTAGAAATCCACGCGCGCGTTGTGCCAGAAGCACCATTTGCATGCATATCGTGTGGTTTTGCAGAAAACTGCGTCCGCGTCTACCAAAAGATGCATGCGCATGCTAAAAACGCGTTTTGGCACAAATCCATGTGCGGGTGCTAAAAAGAGGAGCATCGGCATGCTTTTCACGTCGTTTGGTAGAAATCCACGCGCGCGTTCTGCCAAAAGCACCATTTGCATGCTTATCGTGTGGTTTTACAGAAAACTGCGTCCGCGTCTACCAAAAGATGCATGCGCATGCTAAAAACGCGTTTTGGCACAAATCCATGTGCGGGTGCTAAAAAGAGCAGCATCGGCATGCTTTTCACGTCGTTTGGTAGAAATCCACGCGCGCGTTCTGCCAAAAGCACCATTTGCATGCCTATCGTGTGGTTTTGCAGAAAACTGCGTCCGCGTCTACCAAAAGATGCATGCGCATGCTTAAAACGCGCTTTGGCACAAATCCATGTGCGGATGTTAAAAAGAGCAGCATCGGCATGCTTTTCACGTCGTTTGGTAGAAATCCACGCGCGCGTTCTGCCAAAAGCACCATTTGCATGCCTATCGTGTGGTTTTGCAGAAAACTGCGTCCGCGTCTACCAAAAGATGCATGCGCATGCTTAAAACGCGCTTTGGCACAAATCCATGTGCGGATGTTAAAAAGAGCAGCATCGGCATGCTTTTCACTTCGTTTGGTAGAAATCCACGCGCGCGTTCTGCCAAAGCACCATTTGCATGCATATCGTGTGGTTTTGCAGAAAACTGCGTCCGCGTCTACCAAAAGATGCATGCGCATGCTTAAAACGCGTTTTGGCACAAATACATGTGCGGGTGCTAAAAAGAGCAGCATCGGCATGCTTTTCACGTCGTTTGGTAGAAATCCACGCGCGCGTTCTGCCAAAAGCACCATTTGCATGCCTATCGTGTGGTTTTGCAGAAAACTGCGTCCGCGTCTACCAAAAGATGCATGCGCATGCTTAAAACGCGCTTTGGCACAAATCCATGTGCGGATGTTAAAAAGAGCAGCATCGGCATGCTTTTCACGTCGTTTGGTAGAAATCCACGCGCGCGTTCTGCCAAAAGCACCATTTGCATGCATATCGTGTGGTTTTGCACAAAACTGCGTCCGCGTCTACCAAAAGATGCATGTGCATGCTAAAAACGCGTTTTGGCACAAATCCATGTGCGGGTGCTAAAAAGAGCAGCATCGGCATGATTTTCACGTCGTTTGGTAGAAATCCACGCGCGCGTTCTGCCAAAAGCACCATTTGCATGCATATCGTGTGGTTTTGCAGAAAACTGCGTCCGCGTCTACCAAAAGATGCATGCGCATGCTTAAAACGCGCTTTGGCACAAATCCATGTGCGGATGTTAAAAAGAGCAGCATCGGCATGCTTTTCACGTCGTTTGGTAGAAATCCACGCGCGCGTTCTGCCAAAAGCACCATTTGCATGCCTATCGTGTGGTTTTGCAGAAAACTGCGTCCGCGTCTACCAAAAGATGCATGCGCATGCGTAAAACGCGCTTTGGCACAAATCCATGTGCAGGTGCTAAAAAGAGCAGCATCGGCATGCTTTTCACGTCGTTTGGTAGAAATCCACGCGCGCGTTCTGCCAAAAGCACCATTTGCATGCATATCGTGTGGTTTTGCAGAAAACTGCGTCCGCGTCTACCAAAAGATGCATGCGCATGCTTAAAACGCGTTTTGGCACAAATACATGTGCGGGTGCTAAAAAGAGCAGCATCGGCATGCTTTTCATGTCGTTTGGTAGAAATCCACGCGCGCGTTCTGCCAAAAGCACCATTTGCATGCCTATCGTGTGGTTTTGCAGAAAACTGCGTCCGCGTCTACCAAAAGATGCATGCGCATGCTTAAAACGCGCTTTGGCACAAATCCATGTGCGGGTGCTAAAAAGAGCAGCATCGGCATGCTTTTCACGTCGTTTGGTAGAAATCCACGCGCGCGTTCTGCCAAAAGCACGATTTGCATGCATATCGTGTGGTTTTGCAGAAAACTGCGTCCGCGTCTACCAAAAGATGCATGCGCATGCTTAAAACGCGTTTTGGCACAAATACATGTGCGGGTGCTAAAAAGAGCAGCATCGGCATGCTTTTCATGTCGTTTGGTAGAAATCCACGCGCGCGTTCTGCCAAAAGCACCATTTGCATGCCTATCGTGTGGTTTTGCAGAAAACTGCGTCCGCGTCTACCAAAAGATGCATGCGCATGCTTAAAACGCGCTTTGGCACAAATCCATGTGCGGATGTTAAAAAGAGCAGCATCGGCATGCTTTTCACGTCGTTTGGTAGAAATCCACGCGCGCGTTCTGCCAAAAGCACCATTTGCATGCATATCGTGTGGTTTTGCAGAAAACTGCGTCCGCGTCTACCACAAGATGCATGCGCATGCTTAAAACACGTTTTGGCACAAATCCATGTGCGGGTGCTAAAAAGAGCAGCATCGGCATGCTTTTCACGTCGTTTGGTAGAAATCCACGCGCGCGTTCTGCCAAAAGCACCATTTGCATGCATATCGTGTGGTTTTGCAGAAAACTGCGTCCGCGTCTACCAAAAGATGCATGCGCATGCTTAAAACGCGTTTTGGCACAAATCCATGTGCGGGTGCTAAAAAGAGCAGCATCGGCATGCTTTTCACGTCGTTTGGTAGAAATCCACGCGCGCGTTCTGCCAAAAGCACCATTTGCATGCCTATCGTGTGGTTTTGCAGAAAACTGCGTCCGCGTCTACCAAAAGATGCATGCGCATGCTTAAAACGCGTTTTGGCACAAGTCCATGTGCAGGTGCTAAAAAGAGCAGCATGGGCATGCTTTTCACGTCGTTTGGTAGAAATCCACGCGCGCGTTCTGCCAAAAGCACCATTTGCATGCATATCGTGTGGTTTTGCAGAAATCTGCGTCCGCGTCTACCAAAAGATGCATGCGCATGCTTAAAACGCGCTTTGGCACAAATCCATGTGCGGATGTTAAAAAGAGCAGCATCGGCATGCTTTTCACGTCGTTTGGTAGAAATCCACGCGCGCGTTCTGCCAAAAGCACGATTTGCATGCATATCGTGTGGTTTTGCAGAAAACTGCGTCCGCGTCTACCAAAAGATGCATGTGCATGCTTAAAACGCGCTTTGGCACAAATCCATGTGCGGATGTTAAAAAGAGCAGCATCGGCATGCTTTTCACGTCGTTTGGTAGAAATCCACGCGCGCGTTCTGCCAAAAGCACCATTTGCATGCATATCGTGTGGTTTTGCAGAAATCTGCGTCCGCGTCTACCAAAAGATGCATGCGCATGCTTAAAACGCGCTTTGGCACAAATCCATGTGCGGATGTTAAAAAGAGCAGCATCGGCATGCTTTTCACGTCGTTTGGTAGAAATCCACGCGCGCGTTCTGCCAAAAGCACCATTTGCATGCCTATCGTGTGGTTTTGCAGAAAACTGCGTCCGCGTCTACCAAAAGATGCATTTGCATGCTAAAAACGCGTTTTGGCACAAATCCATGTGCGGGTGCTAAAAAGAGCAGCATTGGCATGCTTTTCACGTCGTTTGGTAGAAATCCACGCGCGCGTTCTGCCAAAAGCACCATTTGCATGCCTATCGTGTGGTTTTGCAGAAAACTGCGTCCGCGTCTACCAAAAGATGCATGCGCATGCTTAAAACGCGCTTTGGCACAAATCCATGTGCGGGTGCTAAAAAGAGCAGCATCGGCATGCTTTTCACGTCGTTTGGTAGAAATCCACGCGCGCGTTCTGCCAAAAGCACCATTTGCATGCCTATCGTGTGGTTTTGCAGAAAACTGCGTCCGCGTCTACCAAAAGATGCATGCGCATGCTTAAAACGCGCTTTGGCACAAATCCATGTGCGGATGTTAAAAAGAGCAGCATCGGCATGCTTTTCACGTCGTTTGTTAGAAATCCACGCGCGCGTTCTGCCAAAAGCACCATTTGCATGCATATCGTGTGGTTTTGCAGAAAACTGCGTCCGCGTCTACCAAAAGATGCATGCGCATGCTCAAAACGCGCTTTGGCACAAATCCATGTGCGGATGTTAAAAAGAGCAGCATCGGCATGCTTTTCACGTTGTTTGGTAGAAATCCACGCGCGCGTTCTGCCAAAAGCACCATTTGCATGCCTATCGTGTGGTTTTGCAGAAAACTGCGTCCGCGTCTACCAAAAGATGCATGCGCATGCTTAAAACGCGCTTTCGCACAAATCCATGTGCGGATACTAAAAAGAGCAGCATCGGCATGCTTTTCACTTCGTTTGGCAGAAATCCACGCGCGCGTTCTGCCAAAAGCACCATTTGCATGCATATCGTGTGGTTTTGCAGAAAACTGCGTCCGCGTCTACCAAAAGATGCATGCGCATGCTTAAAACGCGTTTTGGCACAAATCCATGTGCGGGTGCTAAAAAGAGCAGCATCGGCATGCTTTTCACGTCGTTTGGTAGAAATCCACGCGCGCGTTCTGCCAAAAGCACCATTTGCATGCATATCGTGTGGTTTTGCAGAAAACTGCGTCCGCGTCTACCAAAAGATGCATGCGCATGCTTAAAACGCGTTTTGGCACAAATCCATGTGCGGGTGCTAAAAAGAGCAGCATCGGCATGCTTTTCACGTCGTTTAGTAGAAATCCACGCGCGCGTTCTGCCAAAAGCACCATTTGCATGCCTATCGTGTGGCTTTGCAGAAAACTGCGTCCGCGTCTACCAAAAGATGCATGCGCATGCTTAAAACGCGTTTTGGCACAAGTCCATGTGCGGGTGCTAAAAAGAGCAGCATGGGCATGCTTTTCACGTCGTTTGGTAGAAATCCACGCGCGCGTTCTGCCAAAAGCACCATTTGCATGCATATCGTGTGGTTTTGCAGAAATCTGCGTCCGCGTCTACCAAAAGATGCATGCGCATGCTTAAAACGCGCTTTCGCACAAATCCATGTGCGGGTGCTAAAAAGAGCAGCATCGGCATGCTTTTCACGTCGTTTGGTAGAAATCCACGCGCGCGTTCTGCCAAAAGCACCATTTGCATGCATATCGTGTGGTTTTGCAGAAAAGTGCGTCCGCGTCTACCAAAAGATGCATGCGCATGCTAAAAACGCGTTTTGGCACAAATCCATGTGCGGGTGCTAAAAAGAGCAGCATCGGCATGCTTTTCACGTCGTTTGGTAGAAATCCACGCGCGCGTTCTGCCAAAAGCACCATTTGCATGCATATCGTGTGGTTTTGCAGAAAACTGCGTCCGCGTCTACCAAAAGATGCATGCGCATGCTTAAAACGCGTTTTGGCACAAATCCATGTGCGGGTGCTAAAAAGAGCAGCATCGGCATGCTTTTCACGTCGTTTCGTAGAAATCCACGCGCGCGTTGTGCCAGAAGCACCATTTGCATGCATATCGTGTGGTTTTGCAGAAAACTGCGTCCGCGTCTACCAAAAGATACATGCGCATGCTAAAAACGCGTTTTGGCACAAATCCATGTGCGGGTGCTAAAAAGAGGAGCATCGGCATGCTTTTCACGTCGTTTGGTAGAAATCCACGCGCGCGTTCTGCCAAAAGCACCATTTGCATGCCTATCGTGTGGTTTTACAGAAAACTGCGTCCGCGTCTACCAAAAGATGCATGCGCATGCTAAAAACGCGTTTTGGCACAAATCCATGTGCGGGTGCTAAAAAGAGCAGCATCGGCATGCTTTTCACGTCGTTTGGTAGAAATCCACGCGCGCGTTCTGCCAAAAGCACCATTTGCATGCCTATCGTGTGGTTTTGCAGAAAACTGCGTCCGCGTCTACCAAAAGATGCATGCGCATGCTTAAAACGCGCTTTGGCACAAATCCATGTGCGGATGTTAAAAAGAGCAGCATCGGCATGCTTTTCACGTCGTTTGGTAGAAATCCACGCGCGCGTTCTGCCAAAAGCACCATTTGCATGCCTATCGTGTGGTTTTGCAGAAAACTGCGTCCGCGTCTACCAAAAGATGCATGCGCATGCTTAAAACGCGCTTTGGCACAAATCCATGTGCGGATGTTAAAAAGAGCAGCATCGGCATGCTTTTCACTTCGTTTGGTAGAAATCCACGCGCGCGTTCTGCCAAAAGCACCATTTGCATGCATATCGTGTGGTTTTGCAGAAAACTGCGTCCGCGTCTACCAAAAGATGCATGCGCATGCTTAAAACGCGCTTTGGCACAAATCCATGTGCGGATGTTAAAAAGAGCAGCATCGGCATGCTTTTCACGTTGTTTGGTAGAAATCCACGCGCGCGTTCTGCCAAAAGCACCATTTGCATGCCTATCGTGTGGTTTTGCAGAAAACTGCGTCTGCGTCTACCAAAAGATGCATGCGCATGCTTAAAACGCGCTTTGGCACAAATCCATGTGCGGATGCTAAAAAGAGCAGCATCGGCATGCTTTTCACGTCGTTTGGTAGAAATCCACGCGCGCGTTCTGCCAAAAGCACCATTTGCATGCATATCGTGTGCTTTTGCAGAAAACTGCGTCCGCGTCTACCAAAAGATGCATGCGCATGCTTAAAACGCGTTTTGGCACAAATCCATGTGCGGGTGCTAAAAAGAGCAGCATCGGCATGCTTTTCACGTCGTTTGGTAGAAATCCACGCGCGCGTTGTGCCAAAAGCACCATTTGCATGCATATCGTGTGGTTTTGCAGAAAACTGCGTCCGCGTCTACCAAAAGATGCATGCGCATGCTAAAAACGCGTTTTGGCACAAATCCATGTGCGGGTGCTAAAAAGAGCAGCATCGGCATGCTTTTCAGGTCGTTTGGTAGAAATCCACGCGCGCGTTCTGCCAAAACCACCATTTGCATGCATATCGTGTGGTTTTGCAGAAAACTGCGTCCGCGTCTACCAAAAGATGCATGCGCATGCTTAAAACGCGTTTTGGCACAAATCCATGTGCGGGTGCTAAAAAGAGCAGCATCGGCATGCTTTTCACGTCGTTTGGTAGAAATCCACGCGCGCGTTCTGCCAAAAGCACCATTTGCATGCATATCGTGTGGTTTTGCAAAAAACTGCGTCCGCGTCTACCAAAAGATGCATGCGCATGCTAAAAACGCGTTTTGGCACTAATCCATGTGCGGGTGCTAAAAAGAGCAGCATCGGCATGCTTTTCACGACGTTTGGTAGAAATCCACGCGCGCGTTCTGCCAAAACCACCATTTGCATGCATATCGTGTGGTTTTGCAGAAAACTGCGTCCGCGTCTACCAAAAGATGCATGCGCATGCTTAAAACGCGTTTTGGCACAAATCCATGTGCGGGTGCTAAAAAGAGCAGCATCGGCATGCTTTTCAAGTCGTTTGGTAGAAATCCACGCGCGCGTTCTGCCAAAAGCACCATTTGCATGCATATCGTGTGGTTTTGCAGAAAAGTGCGTCCGCGTCTACCAAAAGATGCATGCGCATGCTAAAAACGCGTTTTGGCACAAATCCATGTGCGGGTGCTAGAAAGAGCAGCATCGGCATGCTTTTCACGTCGTTTGGTAGAAATCCACGCGCGCGTTCTGCCAAAAGCACCATTTGCATGCATATCGTGTGGTTTTGCAGAAAACTGCGTCCGCGTCTACCAAAAGATGCATGCGCATGCTTAAAACGCGTTTTGGCACAAATCCATGTGCGGGTGCTTAAAAGAGCAGCATCGGCATGCTTTTCACGTCGTTTGGTAGAAATCCACGCGCGCGTTGTGCCAAAAGCACCATTTGCATGCATATCGTGTGGTTTTGCAGAAAACTGCGTCCGCGTCTACCAAAAGATGCATGCGCATGCTAAAAACGCGTTTTGGCACAAATCCATGTGCGGGTGCTAAAAAGAGCAGCATCGGCATGCTTTTCACGTCGTTTGGTAGAAATCCACGCGCGCGTTCTGCCAAAAGCACCATTTGCATGCCTATCGTGTGGTTTTGCAGAAAACTGCGTCCGCGTCTACCAAAAGATGCATGCGCATGCTTAAAACGCGCTTTGGCACAAATCCATGTGCGGATGTTAAAAAGAGCAGCATCGGCATGCTTTTCACGTTGTTTGGTAGAAATCCACGCGCGCGTTCTGCCAAAAGCTCCATTTGCATGCCTATCGTGTGGTTTTGCAGAAAACTGCGTCCGCGTCTACCAAAAGATGCAAGCGCATGCTTAAAACGCGCTTTGGCACAAATCCATGTGCGGATGCTAAAAAGAGCAGCATCGGCATGCTTTTCACGACGTTTGGTAGAAATCCACGCGCGCGTTCTGCCAAAACCACCATTTGCATGCATATCGTGTGGTTTTGCAGAAAACTGCGTCCGCGTCTACCAAAAGATGCATGCGCATGCTTAAAACGCGTTTTGGCACAAATCCATGTGCGGGTGCTAAAAAGAGCAGCATCGGCATGCTTTTCACGTCGTTTGGTGGAAATCCACGCGCGCGTTCTGCCAAAAGCACCATTTGCATGCATATCGTGTGGTTTTGCAGAAAACTGCGTCCGCGTCTACCAAAAGATGCATGCGCATGCTAAAAACGCGTTTTGGCACTAATCCATGTGCGGGTGCTAAAAAGAGCAGCATCGGCATGCTTTTCACGACGTTTGGTAGAAATCCACGCGCGCGTTCTGCCAAAACCACCATTTGCATGCATATCGTGTGGTTTTGCAGAAAACTGCGTCCGCGTCTACCAAAAGATGCATGCGCATGCTTAAAACGCGTTTTGGCACAAATCCATGTGCGGGTGCTAAAAAGAGCAGCATCGGCATGCTTTTCAAGTCGTTTGGTAGAAATCCACGCGCGCGTTCTGCCAAAAGCACCATTTGCATGCATATCGTGTGGTTTTGCAGAAAAGTGCGTCCGCGTCTACCAAAAGATGCATGCGCATGCTAAAAACGCGTTTTGGCACAAATCCATGTGCGGGTGCTAGAAAGAGCAGCATCGGCATGCTTTTCACGTCGTTGGTAGAAATCCACGCGCGCGTTCTGCCAAAAGCACCATTTGCATGCATATCGTGTGGTTTTGCAGAAAACTGCGTCCGCGTCTACCAAAAGATGCATGCGCATGCTTAAAACGCGTTTTGGCACAAATCCATGTGCGGGTGCTTAAAAGAGCAGCATCGGCATGCTTTTCACGTCGTTTGGTAGAAATCCACGCGCGCGTTGTGCCAAAAGCACCATTTGCATGCATATCGTGTGGTTTTGCAGAAAACTGCGTCCGCGTCTACCAAAAGATGCATGCGCACGCTAAAAACGCGTTTTGGCACAAATACATGTGCGGGTGCTAAAAAGAGCAGCATCGGCATGCTTTTCACGTCGTTTGGTAGAAATCCACGCGCGCGTTCTGCCAAAAGCACCATTTGCATGCCTATCGTGTGGTTTTGCAGAAAACTGCGTCCGCGTCTACCAAAAGATGCATGCGCATGCTTAAAACGCGCTTTGGCACAAATCCATGTGCGGATGTTAAAAAGAGCAGCATCGGCATGCTTTTCACGTTGTTTGG
The DNA here is from genome assembly GCF_050947875.1 of Dermacentor variabilis. Classification (NCBI taxonomy): domain Eukaryota; kingdom Metazoa; phylum Arthropoda; class Arachnida; order Ixodida; family Ixodidae; genus Dermacentor; species Dermacentor variabilis. The sequence continues at coordinate 407 of NW_027460674.1, read as the reverse complement.
TAGAAATCCACGCGCGCGTTCTGCCAAAAGCTCCATTTGCATGCCTATCGTGTGGTTTTGCAGAAAACTGCGTCCGCGTCTACCAAAAGATGCAAGCGCATGCTTAAAACGCGCTTTGGCACAAATCCATGTGCGGATGCTAAAAAGAGCAGCATCGGCATGCTTTTCACGACGTTTGGTAGAAATCCACGCGCGCGTTCTGCCAAAACCACCATTTGCATGCATATCGTGTGGTTTTGCAGAAAACTGCGTCCGCGTCTACCAAAAGATGCATGCGCATGCTTAAAACGCGTTTTGGCACAAATCCATGTGCGGGTGCTAAAAAGAGCAGCATCGGCATGCTTTTCACGTCGTTTGGTGGAAATCCACGCGCGCGTTCTGCCAAAAGCACCATTTGCATGCATATC
>NW_027460673.1:0-43590 GCF_050947875.1 Dermacentor variabilis | reverse complement strand
TATGCATGCAAATGGTGCTTTTGGCAGAACGCGCGTGTGGATTTCTACCAAACGACGTGAAAAGCATGCCGATGCTGCTCTTTTTAGCATCCGCACATGGATTTGTGCCAAAGCGCGTTTTAAGCATGCGCATGCATCTTTTGGTAGACGCGGACGCAGTTTTCTGCAAAACCACACGATAGGCATGCAAATGGTGCTTTTGGCAGAACGCGCGTGTGGATTTCTACCAAACGACGTGAAAAGCATGCCGATGCTGCTCTTTTTAGCACCCGCACATGGATTTGTGCCAAAACGCGTTTTAAGCATGCGCATGCATCTTTTGGTAGACGCGGACGCAGTTTTCTGCAAAACCACACGATATGCATGCAAATGGTGCTTTTGGCAGAACGCGCGCGTGGATTTCTACCAAACGACGTGAAAAGCATGCCGATGCTGCTCTTTTTAACATCCGCACATGGATTTGTGCCAAAGCGCGTTTTAAGCATGCGCATGCATCTTTTGGTAGACGCGGACGCAGTTTTCTGCAAAACCACACGATAGGCATGCAAATGGTGCTTTTGGCAGAACGCGCGTGTGGATTTCTACCAAACGACGTGAAAAGCATGCCGATGCTGCTCTTTTTAGCACCCGCACATGGATTTGTGCCAAAACGCGTTTTAAGCATGCGCATGCATCTTTTGGTAGACGCGGACGCAGTTTTCTGCAAAACCACACGATATGCATGCAAATGGTGCTTTTGGCAGAACGCGCGCGTGGATTTCTACCAAACGACGTGAAAAGCAAGCCGATGCTGCTCTTTTTAGCATCCGCACATGGATTTCTGCCAAAGCGCGTTTTAAGCATGCGCATGCATCTTTTGGTAGACGCGGACGCAGTTTTCTGCAAAACCACACGATAGGCATGCAAATGGTGCATTTGGCAGAACGCGCGTGTGGATTTCTACCAAACGACGTGAAAAGCATGCCGATGCTGCTCTTTTTAGCACCCGCACATGGATTTGTGCCAAAACGCGTTTTTAGCATGCACATGCATCTTTTGGTAGACGCGGACGCAGTTTTCTGCAAAACCACACGATATGCATGCAAATGGTGCTTTTGGCAGAACGCGCGTGTGGATTTCTACCAAACGACGTGAAAAGCATGCCGATGCTGCTCTTTTTAGCACCCGCACATGGATTTGTGCCAAAACGCGTTTTAAGCATGCGCATGCATCTTTTGGTAGACGCGGACGCAGTTTTCTGCAAAACCACACGATATGCATGCAAATGGTGCTTTTGGCAGAACGCGCGCGTGGATTTCTACCAAACGACGTGAAAAGCATGCCGATGCTGCTCTTTTTAACATCCGCACATGGATTTGTGCCAAAACGCGTTTTTAGCATGCACATGCATCTTTTGGTAGACGCGGACGCAGTTTTCTGCAAAACCACACGATATGCATGCAAATGGTGCTTTTGGCAGAACGCGCGTGTGGATTTCTACCAAACGACGTGAAAAGCATGCCGATGCTGCTCTTTTTAGCACCCGCACATGGATTTGTGCCAAAACGCGTTTTAAGCATGCGCATGCATCTTTTGGTAGACGCGGACGCAGTTTTCTGCAAAACCACACGATATGCATGCAAATGGTGCTTTTGGCAGAACGCGCGCGTGGATTTCTACCAAACGACGTGAAAAGCATGCCGATGCTGCTCTTTTTAGCACCCGCAATTGGATTTGTGCCAAAACGCGTTTTAAGCATGCGCATGCATCTTTTGGTAGACGCGGACGCAGTTTTCTGCAAAACCACACGATATGCATGCAAATGGTGCTTTTGGCAGAACGCGCGTGTGGATTTCTACCAAACGACGTGAAAAGCATGCCGATGCTGCTCTTTTTAACATCCGCACATGGATTTGTGCCAAAGCGCGTTTTAAGCATGCGCATGCATCTTTTGGTAGACGCGGACGCAGTTTTCTGCAAAACCACACGATATGCATGCAAATGGTGCTTTTGGCAGAACGCGCGCGTGGATTTCTACCAAACGACGTGAAAAGCATGCCGATGCTGCTCTTTTTAACATCCGCACATGGATTTGTGCCAAAGCGCGTTTTAAGCATGCGCATGCATCTTTTGGTAGACGCGGACGCAGTTTTCTGCAAAACCACACGATAGGCATGCAAATGGTGCTTTTGGCAGAACGCGCGTGTGGATTTCTACCAAACGACGTGAAAAGCATGCCGATGCTGCTCTTTTTAGCACCCGCACATGGATTTGTGCCAAAACGCGTTTTAAGCATGCGCATGCATCTTTTGGTAGACGCGGACGCAGTTTTCTGCAAAACCACACGATATGCATGCAAATGGTGCTTTTGGCAGAACGCGCGCGTGGATTTCTACCAAACGACGTGAAAAGCATGCCGATGCTGCTCTTTTTAACATCCGCACATGGATTTGTGCCAAAGCGCGTTTTAAGCATGCGCATGCATCTTTTGGTAGACGCGGACGCAGTTTTCTGCAAAACCACACGATAGGCATGCAAATGGTGCTTTTGGCAGAACGCGCGTGTGGATTTCTACCAAACGACGTGAAAAGCATGCCGATGCTGCTCTTTTTAGCACCCGCACATGGATTTGTGCCAAAACGCGTTTTAAGCATGCGCATGCATCTTTTGGTAGACGCGGACGCAGTTTTCTGCAAAACCACACGATATGCATGCAAATGGTGCTTTTGGCAGAACGCGCGTGTGGATTTCTACCAAACGACGTGAAAAGCATGCCGATGCTGCTCTTTTTAACATCCGCACATGGATTTGTGCCAAAGCGCGTTTTAAGCATGCGCATGCATCTTTTGGTAGACGCGGACGCAGTTTTCTGCAAAACCACACGATATGCATGCAAATGGTGCTTTTGGCAGAACGCGCGCGTGGATTTCTACCAAACGACGTGAAAAGCATGCCGATGCTGCTCTTTTTAACATCCGCACATGGATTTGTGCCAAAGCGCGTTTTAAGCATGCGCATGCATCTTTTGGTAGACGCGGACGCAGTTTTCTGCAAAACCACACGATAGGCATGCAAATGGTGCTTTTGGCAGAACGCGCGTGTGGATTTCTACCAAACGACGTGAAAAGCATGCCGATGCTGCTCTTTTTAGCACCCGCACATGGATTTGTGCCAAAACGCGTTTTAAGCATGCGCATGCATCTTTTGGTAGACGCGGACGCAGTTTTCTGCAAAACCACACGATATGCATGCAAATGGTGCTTTTGGCAGAACACGCGCGTGGATTTCTACCAAACGACGTGAAAAGCATGCCGATGCTGCTCTTTTTAACATCCGCACATGGATTTGTGCCAAAACGCGTTTTAAGCATGCGCATGCATCTTTTGGTAGACGCGGACGCAGTTTTCTGCAAAACCACACGATATGCATGCAAATGGTGCTTTTGGCAGAACGCGCGCGTGGATTTCTACCAAACGACGTGAGAAGCATGCCGATGCTGCTCTTTTTAGCACCCGCACATGGATTTGTGCCAAAACGCGTTTTTAGCATGCACATGCATCTTTTGGTAGACGCGGACGCAGTTTTCTGCAAAACCACACGATATGCATGCAAATGGTGCTTTTGGCAGAACGCGCGTGTGGATTTCTACCAAACGACGTGAAAAGCATGCCGATGCTGCTCTTTTTAACATCCGCACATGGATTTGTGCCAAAGCGCGTTTTAAGCATGCGCATGCATCTTTTGGTAGACGCGGACGCAGTTTTCTGCAAAACCACACGATAGGCATGCAAATGGTGCTTTTGGCAGAACGCGCGTGTGGATTTCTACCAAACGACGTGAAAAGCATGCCGATGCTGCTCTTTTTAGCACCCGCACATGGATTTGTGCCAAAACGCGTTTTAAGCATGCGCATGCATCTATTGGTAGACGCGGACGCAGTTTTCTGCAAAACCACACGATATGCATGCAAATGGTGCTTTTGGCAGAACGCGCGCGTGGATTTCTACCAAACGACGTGAAAAGCATGCCGATGCTGCTCTTTTTAACATCCGCACATGGATTTGTGCCAAAGCGCGTTTTAAGCATGCGCATGCATCTTTTGGTAGACGCGGACGCAGTTTTCTGCAAAACCACACGATAGGCATGCAAATGGTGCTTTTGGCAGAACGCGCGTGTGGATTTCTACCAAACGACGTGAAAAGCATGCCGATGCTGCTCTTTTTAGCACCCGCACATGGATTTGTGCCAAAACGCGTTTTAAGCATGCGCATGCATCTTTTGGTAGACGCGGACGCAGTTTTCTGCAAAACCACACGATATGCATGCAAATGGTGCTTTTGGCAGAACGCGCGCGTGGATTTCTACCAAACGACGTGAAAAGCATGCCGATGCTGCTCTTTTTAGCACCCGCACATGGATTTGTGCCAAAACGCGTTTTTAGCATGCACATGCATCTTTTGGTAGACGCGGACGCAGTTTTCTGCAAAACCACACGATATGCATGCAAATGGTGCTTTTGGCAGAACGCGCGTGTGGATTTCTACCAAACGACGTGAAAAGCATGCCGATGCTGCTCTTTTTAGCACCCGCACATGGATTTGTGCCAAAACGCGTTTTAAGCATGCGCATGCATCTTTTGGTAGACGCGGACGCAGTTTTCTGCAAAACCACACGATATGCATGCAAATGGTGCTTTTGGCAGAACGCGCGCGTGGATTTCTACCAAACGACGTGAAAAGCAAGCCGATGCTGCTCTTTTTAACATCCGCACATGGATTTGTGCCAAAGCGCGTTTTAAGCATGCGCATGCATCTTTTGGTAGACGCGGACGCAGTTTTCTGCAAAACCACACGATAGGCATGCAAATGGTGCATTTGGCAGAACGCGCGTGTGGATTTCTACCAAACGACGTGAAAAGCATGCCGATGCTGCTCTTTTTAGCACCCGCACATGGATTTGTGCCAAAACGCGTTTTTAGCATGCACATGCATCTTTTGGTAGACGCGGACGCAGTTTTCTGCAAAACCACACGATATGCATGCAAATGGTGCTTTTGGCAGAACGCGCGTGTGGATTTCTACCAAACGACGTGAAAAGCATGCCGATGCTGCTCTTTTTAGCACCCGCACATGGATTTGTGCCAAAACGCGTTTTAAGCATGCGCATGCATCTTTTGGTAGACGCGGACGCAGTTTTCTGCAAAACCACACGATATGCATGCAAATGGTGCTTTTGGCAGAACGCGCGCGTGGATTTCTACCAAACGACGTGAAAAGCATGCCGATGCTGCTCTTTTTAACATCCGCACATGGATTTGTGCCAAAACGCGTTTTTAGCATGCACATGCATCTTTTGGTAGACGCGGACGCAGTTTTCTGCAAAACCACACGATATGCATGCAAATGGTGCTTTTGGCAGAACGCGCGTGTGGATTTCTACCAAACGACGTGAAAAGCATGCCGATGCTGCTCTTTTTAGCACCCGCACATGGATTTGTGCCAAAACGCGTTTTAAGCATGCGCATGCATCTTTTGGTAGACGCGGACGCAGTTTTCTGCAAAACCACACGATATGCATGCAAATGGTGCTTTTGGCAGAACGCGCGCGTGGATTTCTACCAAACGACGTGAAAAGCATGCCGATGCTGCTCTTTTTAGCACCCGCAATTGGATTTGTGCCAAAACGCGTTTTAAGCATGCGCATGCATCTTTTGGTAGACGCGGACGCAGTTTTCTGCAAAACCACACGATATGCATGCAAATGGTGCTTTTGGCAGAACGCGCGTGTGGATTTCTACCAAACGACGTGAAAAGCATGCCGATGCTGCTCTTTTTAACATCCGCACATGGATTTGTGCCAAAGCGCGTTTTAAGCATGCGCATGCATCTTTTGGTAGACGCGGACGCAGTTTTCTGCAAAACCACACGATATGCATGCAAATGGTGCTTTTGGCAGAACGCGCGCGTGGATTTCTACCAAACGACGTGAAAAGCATGCCGATGCTGCTCTTTTTAACATCCGCACATGGATTTGTGCCAAAGCGCGTTTTAAGCATGCGCATGCATCTTTTGGTAGACGCGGACGCAGTTTTCTGCAAAACCACACGATAGGCATGCAAATGGTGCTTTTGGCAGAACGCGCGTGTGGATTTCTACCAAACGACGTGAAAAGCATGCCGATGCTGCTCTTTTTAGCACCCGCACATGGATTTGTGCCAAAACGCGTTTTAAGCATGCGCATGCATCTTTTGGTAGACGCGGACGCAGTTTTCTGCAAAACCACACGATATGCATGCAAATGGTGCTTTTGGCAGAACGCGCGCGTGGATTTCTACCAAACGACGTGAAAAGCATGCCGATGCTGCTCTTTTTAACATCCGCACATGGATTTGTGCCAAAGCGCGTTTTAAGCATGCGCATGCATCTTTTGGTAGACGCGGACGCAGTTTTCTGCAAAACCACACGATAGGCATGCAAATGGTGCTTTTGGCAGAACGCGCGTGTGGATTTCTACCAAACGACGTGAAAAGCATGCCGATGCTGCTCTTTTTAGCACCCGCACATGGATTTGTGCCAAAACGCGTTTTAAGCATGCGCATGCATCTTTTGGTAGACGCGGACGCAGTTTTCTGCAAAACCACACGATATGCATGCAAATGGTGCTTTTGGCAGAACGCGCGTGTGGATTTCTACCAAACGACGTGAAAAGCATGCCGATGCTGCTCTTTTTAACATCCGCACATGGATTTGTGCCAAAGCGCGTTTTAAGCATGCGCATGCATCTTTTGGTAGACGCGGACGCAGTTTTCTGCAAAACCACACGATATGCATGCAAATGGTGCTTTTGGCAGAACGCGCGCGTGGATTTCTACCAAACGACGTGAAAAGCATGCCGATGCTGCTCTTTTTAACATCCGCACATGGATTTGTGCCAAAGCGCGTTTTAAGCATGCGCATGCATCTTTTGGTAGACGCGGACGCAGTTTTCTGCAAAACCACACGATAGGCATGCAAATGGTGCTTTTGGCAGAACGCGCGTGTGGATTTCTACCAAACGACGTGAAAAGCATGCCGATGCTGCTCTTTTTAGCACCCGCACATGGATTTGTGCCAAAACGCGTTTTAAGCATGCGCATGCATCTTTTGGTAGACGCGGACGCAGTTTTCTGCAAAACCACACGATATGCATGCAAATGGTGCTTTTGGCAGAACACGCGCGTGGATTTCTACCAAACGACGTGAAAAGCATGCCGATGCTGCTCTTTTTAACATCCGCACATGGATTTGTGCCAAAACGCGTTTTAAGCATGCGCATGCATCTTTTGGTAGACGCGGACGCAGTTTTCTGCAAAACCACACGATAGGCATGCAAATGGTGCTTTTGGCAGGACGCGCGCGTGGATTTCTACCAAACGACGTGAAAAGCATGCCGATGCTGCTCTTTTTAGCAAACGCACATGGATTTGTGCCAAAACGCGTTTTTAGCATGCACATGCATCTTTTGGTAGACGCGGACGCAGTTTTCTGCAAAACCACACGATATGCATGCAAATGGTGCTTTTGGCAGAACGCGCGTGTGGATTTCTACCAAACGACGTGAAAAGCATGCCGATGCTGCTCTTTTTAACATCCGCACATGGATTTGTGCCAAAGCGCGTTTTAAGCATGCGCATGCATCTTTTGGTAGACGCGGACGCAGTTTTCTGCAAAACCACACGATAGGCATGCAAATGGTGCTTTTGGCAGAACGCGCGTGTGGATTTCTACCAAACGACGTGAAAAGCATGCCTATGCTGCTCTTTTTAGCACCCGCACATGGATTTGTGCCAAAACGCGTTTTAAGCATGCGCATGCATCTATTGGTAGACGCGGACGCAGTTTTCTGCAAAACCACACGATATGCATGCAAATGGTGCTTTTGGCAGAACGCGCGCGTGGATTTCTACCAAACGACGTGAAAAGCATGCCGATGCTGCTCTTTTTAACATCCGCACATGGATTTGTGCCAAAGCGCGTTTTAAGCATGCGCATGCATCTTTTGGTAGACGCGGACGCAGTTTTCTGCAAAACCACACGATAGGCATGCAAATGGTGCTTTTGGCAGAACGCGCGTGTGGATTTCTACCAAACGACGTGAAAAGCATGCCGATGCTGCTCTTTTTAGCACCCGCACATGGATTTGTGCCAAAACGCGTTTTAAGCATGCGCATGCATCTTTTGGTAGACGCGGACGCAGTTTTCTGCAAAACCACACGATATGCATGCAAATGGTGCTTTTGGCAGAACGCGCGCGTGGATTTCTACCAAACGACGTGAAAAGCATGCCGATGCTGCTCTTTTTAGCACCCGCACATGGATTTGTGCCAAAACGCGTTTTTAGCATGCACATGCATCTTTTGGTAGACGCGGACGCAGTTTTCTGCAAAACCACACGATATGCATGCAAATGGTGCTTTTGGCAGAACGCGCGTGTGGATTTCTACCAAACGACGTGAAAAGCATGCCGATGCTGCTCTTTTTAGCACCCGCACATGGATTTGTGCCAAAACGCGTTTTAAGCATGCGCATGCATTTTTTGGTAGACGCGGACGCAGTTTTCTGCAAAACCACACGATATGCATGCAAATGGTGCTTTTGGCAGAACGCGCGCGTGGATTTCTACCAAACGACGTGAAAAGCATGCCGATGCTGCTCTTTTTAACATCCGCACATGGATTTGTGCCAAAGCGCGTTTTAAGCATGCGCATGCATCTTTTGGTAGACGCGGACGCAGTTTTCTGCAAAACCACACGATAGGCATGCAAATGGTGCTTTTGGCAGAACGCGCGTGTGGATTTCTACCAAACGACGTGAAAAGCATGCCGACGCTGCTCTTTTTAACATCCGCATATGGATTTGTGCCAAAGCGCGTTTTAAGCATGCGCATGCATCTTTTGGTAGACGCGGACGCAGTTTTCTGCAAAACCACACGATAGGCATGCAAATGGTGCTTTTGGCAGAACGCGCGCGTGGATTTCTACCAAACGACGTGAAAAGCATGCCGATGCTGCTCTTTTTAGCACCCGCACATGGATTTGTGCCAAAACGCGTTTTTAGCATGCACATGCATCTTTTGGTAGACGCGGACGCAGTTTTCTGCAAAACCACACGATATGCACGCAAATGGTGCTTTTGGCAGAACGCGCGTGTGGATTTCTACCAAACGACGTGAAAAGCATGCCGATGCTGCTCTTTTTAGCACCCGCACATGGATTTGTGCCAAAACGCGTTTTAAGCATGCGCATGCATCTTTTGGTAGACGCGGACGCAGTTTTCTGCAAAACCACACGATATGCATGCAAATGGTGCTTTTGGCAGAACGCGCGTGTGGATTTCTACCAAACGACGTGAAAAGCAAGCCGATGCTGCTTTTTAACATCCGCACATGGATTTGTGCCAAAGCGCGTTTTAAGCATGCGCATGCATCTTTTGGTAGACGCGGACGCAGTTTTCTGCAAAACCACACGATAGGCATGCAAATGGTGCATTTGGCAGAACGCGCGTGTGGATTTCTACCAAACGACGTGAAAAGCATGCCGATGCTGCTCTTTTTAGCACCCGCACATGGATTTGTGCCAAAACGCGTTTTTAGCATGCACATGCATCTTTTGGTAGACGCGGACGCAGTTTTTCTGCAAAACCACACGATATGCATGCAAATGGTGCTTTTGGCAGAACGCGCGTGTGGATTTCTACCAAACGACGTGAAAAGCATGCCGATGCTGCTCTTTTTAGCACCCGCACATGGATTTGTGCCAAAACGCGTTTTAAGCATGCGCATGCATCTTTTGGTAGACGCGGACGCAGTTTTCTGCAAAACCACACGATATGCATGCAAATGGTGCTTTTGGCAGAACGCGCGCGTGGATTTCTACCAAACGACGTGAAAAGCATGCCGATGCTGCTCTTTTTAACATCCGCACATGGATTTGTGCCAAAACGCGTTTTTAGCATGCACATGCATCTTTTGGTAGACGCGGACGCAGTTTTCTGCAAAACCACACGATATGCATGCTAATGGTGCTTTTGGCAGAACGCGCGTGTGGATTTCTACCAAACGACGTGAAAAGCATGCCGATGCTGCTCTTTTTAGCACCCCCACATGGATTTGTGCCAAAACGCGTTTTAAGCATGCGCATGCATCTTTTGGTAGACGCGGACGCAGTTTTCTGCAAAACCACACGATATGCATGCAAATGGTGCTTTTGGCAGAACGCGCGCGTGGATTTCTACCAAACGACGTGAAAAGCATGCCGATGCTGCTCTTTTTAACATCCGCACATGGATTTGTGCCAAAGCGCGTTTTAAGCATGCGCATGCATCTTTTGGTAGACGCGGACGCAGTTTTCTGCAAAACCACACGATAGGCATGCAAATGGTGCTTTTGGCAGAACGCGCGTGTGGATTTCTACCAAACGACGTGAAAAGCATGCCGATGCTGCTCTTTTTAGCACCCGCACATGGATTTGTGCCAAAACGCGTTTTAAGCATGCGCATGCATCTTTTGGTAGACGCGGACGCAGTTTTCTGCAAAACCACACGATATGCATGCAAATGGTGTTTTTGGCAGAACGCGCGCGTGGATTTCTACCAAACGACGTGAAAAGCATGCCGATGCTGCTCTTTTTAACATCCGCACATGGATTTGTGCCAAAACGCGTTTTAAGCATGCGCATGCATCTTTTGGTAGACGCGGACGCAGTTTTCTGCAAAACCACACGATAGGCATGCAAATGGTGCTTTTGGCAGAACGCGCGCGTGGATTTCTACCAAACGACGTGAAAAGCATGCCGATGCTGCTCTTTTTAGCACCCGCACATGGATTTGTGCCAAAACGCGTTTTTAGCATGCACATGCATCTTTTGGTAGACGCGGACGCAGTTTTCTGCAAAACCACACGATATGCATGCAAATGGTGCTTTTGGCAGAACGCGCGTGTGGATTTCTACCAAACGACGTGAAAAGCATGCCGATGCTGCTCTTTTTAACATCCGCACATGGATTTGTGCCAAAGCGCGTTTTAAGCATGCGCATGCATCTTTTGGTAGACGCGGACGCAGTTTTCTGCAAAACCACACGATAGGCATGCAAATGGTGCTTTTGGCAGAACGCGCGTGTGGATTTCTACCAAACGACGTGAAAAGCATGCCGATGCTGCTCTTTTTAGCACCCGCACATGGATTTGTGCCAAAACGCGTTTTAAGCATGCGCATGCATCTTTTGGTAGACGCGGACGCAGTTTTCTGCAAAACCACACGATATGCATGCAAATGGTGCTTTTGGCAGAACGCGCGCGTGGATTTCTACCAAACGACGTGAAAAGCATGCCGATGCTGCTCTTTTTAACATCCGCACATGGATTTGTGCCAAAACGCGTTTTAAGCATGCGCATGCATCTTTTGGTAGACGCGGACGCAGTTTTCTGCAAAACCACACGATATGCATGCAAATGGTGCTTTTGGCAGAACGCGCGCGTGGATTTCTACCAAACGACGTGAAAAGCATGCCGATGCTGCTCTTTTTAACATCCGCACATGGATTTGTGCCAAAACGCGTTTTAAGCATGCGCATGCATCTTTTGGTAGACGCGGACGCAGTTTTCTGCAAAACCACACGATAGGCATGCAAATGGTGCTTTTGGCAGAACGCGCGCGTGGATTTCTACCAAACGACGTGAAAAGCATGCCGATGCTGCTCTTTTTAACATCCGCACATGGATTTGTGCCAAAACGCGTTTTAAGCATGCGCATGCATCTTTTGGTAGACGCGGACGCAGTTTTCTGCAAAACCACACGATAGGCATGCAAATGGTGCTTTTGGCAGAACGCGCGCGTGGATTTCTACCAAACGACGTGAAAAGCATGCCGATGCTGCTCTTTTTAGCACCCGCACATGGATTTGTGCCAAAACGCGTTTTTAGCATGCACATGCATCTTTTGGTAGACGCGGACGCAGTTTTCTGCAAAACCACACGATATGCATGCAAATGGTGCTTTTGGCAGAACGCGCGCGTGGATTTCTACCAAACGACGTGAAAAGCATGCCGACGCTGCTCTTTTTAACATCCGCATATGGATTTGTGCCAAAGCGCGTTTTAAGCATGCGCATGCATCTTTTGGTAGACGCGGACGCAGTTTTCTGCAAAACCACACGATATGCATGCAAATGGTGCTTTTGGCAGAACGCGCGTGTGGATTTCTACCAAACGACGTGAAAAGCATGCCGATGCTGCTCTTTTTAGCACCCGCACATGGATTTGTGCCAAAACGCGTTTTAACCATGCGCATGCATCTTTTGGTAGACGCGGACGCAGTTTTCTGCAAAACCACACGATATGCATGCAAATGGTGCTTTTGGCAGAACGCGCGCGTGGATTTCTACCAAACGACGTGAAAAGCATGCCGATGCTGCTCTTTTTAACATCCGCACATGGATTTGTGCCAAAGCGCGTTTTAAGCATGCGCATGCATCTTTTGGTAGACGCGGACGCAGTTTTCTGCAAAACCACACGATAGGAATGCAAATGGTGCTTTTGGCAGAACGCGCGTGTGGATTTCTACCAAGCGACGTGAAAAGCATGCCGATGCTGCTCTTTTTAGCACCCGCACATGGATTTGTGCCAAAACGCGTTTTAAGCATGCGCATGCATCTTTTGGTAGACGCGGACGCAGTTTTCTGCAAAACCACACGATATGCATGCAAATGGTGCTTTTGGCAGAACGCGCGCGTGGATTTCTACCAAACGACGTGAAAAGCATGCCGATGCTGCTCTTTTTAACATCCGCACATGGATTTGTGCCAAAACGCGTTTTTAGCATGCACATGCATCTTTTGGTAGACGCGGACGCAGTTTTCTGCAAAACCACACGATATGCATGCAAATGGTGCTTTTGGCAGAACGCGCGTGTGGATTTCTACCAAACGACGTGAAAAGCATGCCGATGCTGCTCTTTTTAACATCCGCACATGGATTTGTGCCAAAGCGCGTTTTAAGCATGCGCATGCATCTTTTGGTAGACGCGGACGCAGTTTTCTGCAAAACCACACGATATGCATGCAAATGGTGCTTTTGGCAGAACGCGCGCGTGGATTTCTACCAAACGACGTGAAAAGCATGCCGATGCTGCTCTTTTTAACATCCGCACATGGATTTGTGCCAAAGCGCGTTTTAAGCATGCGCATGCATCTTTTGGTAGACGCGGACGCAGTTTTCTGCAAAACCACACGATAGGCATGCAAATGGTGCTTTTGGCAGAACGCGCGTGTGGATTTCTACCAAACGACGTGAAAAGCATGCCGATGCTGCTCTTTTTAGCACCCGCACATGGATTTGTGCCAAAACGCGTTTTAAGCATGCGCATGCATCTTTTGGTAGACGCGGACGCAGTTTTCTGCAAAACCACACGATATGCATGCAAATGGTGCTTTTGGCAGAACGCGCGCGTGGATTTCTACCAAACGACGTGAAAAGCATGCCGATGCTGCTCTTTTTAGCACCCGCACATGGATTTGTGCCAAAACGCGTTTTTAGCATGCACATGCATCTTTTGGTAGACGCGGACGCAGTTTTCTGCAAAACCACACGATATGCATGCAAATGGTGCTTTTGGCAGAACGCGCGTGTGGATTTCTACCAAACGACGTGAAAAGCATGCCGATGCTGCTCTTTTTAACATCCGCACATGGATTTGTGCCAAAGCGCGTTTTAAGCATGCGCATGCATCTTTTGGTAGACGCGGACGCAGTTTTCTGCAAAACCACACGATAGGCATGCAAATGGTGCTTTTGGCAGAACGCGCGTGTGGATTTCTACCAAACGACGTGAAAAGCATGCCGATGCTGCTCTTTTTAGCACCCGCACATGGATTTGTGCCAAAACGCGTTTTAAGCATGCGCATGCATCTTTTGGTAGACGCGGACGCAGTTTTCTGCAAAACCACACGATATGCATGCAAATGGTGCTTTTGGCAGAACGCGCGCGTGGATTTCTACCAAACGACGTGAAAAGCATGCCGATGCTGCTCTTTTTAACATCCGCACATGGATTTGTGCCAAAACGCGTTTTAAGCATGCGCATGCATCTTTTGGTAGACGCGGACGCAGTTTTCTGCAAAACCACACGATAGGCATGCAAATGGTGCTTTTGGCAGAACGCGCGCGTGGATTTCTACCAAACGACGTGAAAAGCATGCCGATGCTGCTCTTTTTAGCACCCGCACATGGATTTGTGCCAAAACGCGTTTTTAGCATGCACATGCATCTTTTGGTAGACGCGGACGCAGTTTTCTGCAAAACCACACGATATGCATGCAAATGGTGCTTTTGGCAGAACGCGCGTGTGGATTTCTACCAAACGACGTGAAAAGCATGCCGATGCTGCTCTTTTTAGCACCCGCACATGGATTTGTGCCAAAACGCGTTTTAAGCATGCGCATGCATCTTTTGGTAGACGCGGACGCAGTTTTCTGCAAAACCACACGATATGCATGCAAATGGTGCTTTTGGCAGAACGCGCGCGTGGATTTCCACCAAACGACGTGAAAAGCATGCCGACGCTGCTCTTTTTAACATCCGCATATGGATTTGTGCCAAAGCGCGTTTTAAGCATGCGCATGCATCTTTTGGTAGACGCGGACGCAGTTTTCTGCAAAACCACACGATATGCATGCAAATGGTGCTTTTGGCAGAACGCGCGTGTGGATTTCTACCAAACGACGTGAAAAGCATGCCGATGCTGCTCTTTTTAGCACCCGCACATGGATTTGTGCCAAAACGCGTTTTAACCATGCGCATGCATCTTTTGGTAGACGCGGACGCAGTTTTCTGCAAAACCACACGATTTGCATGCAAATGGTGCTTTTGGCAGAACGCGCGCGTGGATTTCTACCAAACGACGTGAAAAGCATGCCGATGCTGCTCTTTTTAACATCCGCACATGGATTTGTGCCAAAGCGCGTTTTAAGCATGCGCATGCATCTTTTGGTAGACGCGGACGCAGTTTTCTGCAAAACCACACGATAGGCATGCAAATGGTGCTTTTGGCAGAACGCGCGTGTGGATTTCTACCAAACGACGTGAAAAGCATGCCGATGCTGCTCTTTTTAGCACCCGCACATGGATTTGTGCCAAAACGCGTTTTAAGCATGCGCATGCATCTTGTGGTAGACGCGGACGCAGTTTTCTGCAAAACCACACGATATGCATGCAAATGGTGCTTTTGGCAGAACGCGCGCGTGGATTTCTACCAAACGACGTGAAAAGCAAGCCGATGCTGCTCTTTTTAACATCCGCACATGGATTTGTGCCAAAGCGCGTTTTAAGCATGCGCATGCATCTTTTGGTAGACGCGGACGCAGTTTTCTGCAAAACCACACGATAGGCATGCAAATGGTGCATTTGGCAGAACGCGCGTGTGGATTTCTACCAAACGACGTGAAAAGCATGCCGATGCTGCTCTTTTTAGCACCCGCACATGGATTTGTGCCAAAACGCGTTTTTAGCATGCACATGCATTTTTGGTAGACGCGGACGCAGTTTTCTGCAAAACCACACGATATGCATGCAAATGGTGCTTTTGGCAGAACGCGCGTGTGGATTTCTACCAAACGACGTGAAAAGCATGCCGATGCTGCTCTTTTTAGCACCCGCACATGGATTTGTGCCAAAACGCGTTTTAAGCATGCGCATGCATCTTTTGGTAGACGCGGACGCAGTTTTCTGCAAAACCACACGATATGCATGCAAATGGTGCTTTTGGCAGAACGCGCGTGTGGATTTCTACCAAACGACGTGAAAAGCATGCCGATGCTGCTCTTTTTAGCACCCGCACATGGATTTGTGCCAAAACGCGTTTTAAGCATGCGCATGCATCTTTTGGTAGACGCGGACGCAGTTTTCTGCAAAACCACACGATATGCATGCAAATGGTGCTTTTGGCAGAACGCGCGCGTGGATTTCTACCAAACGACGTGAAAAGCATGCCGATGCTGCTCTTTTTAACATCCGCACATGGATTTGTGCCAAAACGCGTTTTAAGCATGCGCATGCATCTTTTGGTAGACGCGGACGCAGTTTTCTGCAAAACCACACGATAGGCATGCAAATGGTGCTTTTGGCAGAACGCGCGCGTGGATTTCTACCAAACGACGTGAAAAGCATGCCGATGCTGCTCTTTTTAGCACCCGCACATGGATTTGTGCCAAAACGCGTTTTTAGCATGCACATGCATCTTTTGGTAGACGCGGACGCAGTTTTCTGCAAAACCACACGATATGCATGCAAATGGTGCTTTTGGCAGAACGCGCGTGTGGATTTCTACCAAACGACGTGAAAAGCATGCCGATGCTGCTCTTTTTAACATCCGCACATGGATTTGTGCCAAAGCGCGTTTTAAGCATGCGCATGCATCTTTTGGTAGACGCGGACGCAGTTTTCTGCAAAACCACACGATAGGCATGCAAATGGTGCTTTTAGCAGAACGCGCGTGTGGATTTCTACCAAACGACGTGAAAAGCATGCCGATGCTGCTCTTTTTAGCACCCGCACATGGATTTGTGCCAAAACGCGTTTTAAGCATGCGCATGCATCTTTTGGTAGACGCGGACGCAGTTTTCTGCAAAACCACACGATATGCATGCAAATGGTGCTTTTGGCAGAACGCGCGCGTGGATTTCTACCAAACGACGTGAAAAGCATGCCGATGCTGCTCTTTTTAACATCCGCACATGGATTTGTGCCAAAGCGCGTTTTAAGCATGCGCATGCATCTTTTGGTAGACGCGGACGCAGTTTTCTGCAAAACCACACGATAGGCATGCAAATGGTGCTTTTGGCAGAACGCGCGTGTGGATTTCTACCAAACGACGTGAAAAGCATGCCGATGCTGCTCTTTTTAGCACCCGCACATGGATTTGTGCCAAAACGCGTTTTAAGCATGCGCATGCATCTTTTGGTAGACGCGGACGCAGTTTTCTGCAAAACCACACGATATGCATGCAAATGGTGCTTTTGGCAGAACGCGCGCGTGGATTTCTACCAAACGACGTGAAAAGCATGCCGATGCTGCTCTTTTTAACATCCGCACATGGATTTGTGCCAAAACGCGTTTTAAGCATGCGCATGCATCTTTTGGTAGACGCGGACGCAGTTTTCTGCAAAACCACACGATAGGCATGCAAATGGTGCTTTTGGCAGAACGCGCGCGTGGATTTCTACCAAACGACGTGAAAAGCATGCCGATGCTGCTCTTTTTAGCACCCGCACATGGATTTGTGCCAAAACGCGTTTTTAGCATGCACATGCATCTTTTGGTAGACGCGGACGCAGTTTTCTGCAAAACCACACGATATGCATGCAAATGGTGCTTTTGGCAGAACGCGCGTGTGGATTTCTACCAAACGACGTGAAAAGCATGCCGATGCTGCTCTTTTTAGCACCCGCACATGGATTTGTGCCAAAACGCGTTTTAAGCATGCGCATGCATCTTTTGGTAGACGCGGACGCAGTTTTCTGCAAAACCACACGATATGCATGCAAATGGTGCTTTTGGCAGAACGCGCGCGTGGATTTCTACCAAACGACGTGAAAAGCATGCCGACGCTGCTCTTTTTAACATCCGCATATGGATTTGTGCCAAAGCGCGTTTTAAGCATGCGCATGCATCTTTTGGTAGACGCGGACGCAGTTTTCTGCAAAACCACACGATATGCATGCAAATGGTGCTTTTGGCAGAACGCGCGTGTGGATTTCTACCAAACGACGTGAAAAGCATGCCGATGCTGCTCTTTTTAGCACCCGCACATGGATTTGTGCCAAAACGCGTTTTAAGCATGCGCATGCATCTTTTGGTAGACGCGGACGCAGTTTTCTGCAAAACCACACGATATGCATGCAAATGGTGCTTTTGGCAGAACGCGCGCGTGGATTTCTACCAAACGACGTGAAAAGCATGCCGATGCTGCTCTTTTTAGCACCCGCACATGGATTTGTGCCAAAACGCGTTTTTAGCATGCACATGCATCTTTTGGTAGACGCGGACGCAGTTTTCTGCAAAACCACACGATATGCATGCAAATGGTGCTTTTGGCAGAACGCGCGTGTGGATTTCTACCAAACGACGTGAAAAGCATGCCGATGCTGCTCTTTTTAGCACCCGCACATGGATTTGTGCCAAAACGCGTTTTAAGCATGCGCATGCATCTTTTGGTAGACGCGGACGCAGTTTTCTGCAAAACCACACGATATGCATGCAAATGGTGCTTTTGGCAGAACGCGCGTGTGGATTTCTACCAAACGACGTGAAAAGCATGCCGATGCTGCTCTTTTTAGCACCCGCACATGGATTTGTGCCAAAACGCGTTTTAAGCATGCGCATGCATCTTTTGGTAGACGCGGACGCAGTTTTCTGCAAAACCACACGATATGCATGCAAATGGTGCTTTTGGCAGAACGCGCGCGTGGATTTCTACCAAACGACGTGAAAAGCATGCCGATGCTGCTCTTTTTAACATCCGCACATGGATTTGTGCCAAAACGCGTTTTAAGCATGCGCATGCATCTTTTGGTAGACGCGGACGCAGTTTTCTGCAAAACCACACGATAGGCATGCAAATGGTGCTTTTGGCAGAACGCGCGCGTGGATTTCTACCAAACGACGTGAAAAGCATGCCGATGCTGCTCTTTTTAGCACCCGCACATGGATTTGTGCCAAAACGCGTTTTTAGCATGCACATGCATCTTTTGGTAGACGCGGACGCAGTTTTCTGCAAAACCACACGATATGCATGCAAATGGTGCTTTTGGCAGAACGCGCGTGTGGATTTCTACCAAACGACGTGAAAAGCATGCCGATGCTGCTCTTTTTAGCATCCGCACATGGATTTGTGCCAAAGCGCGTTTTAAGCATGCGCATGCATCTTTTGGTAGACGCGGACGCAGTTTTCTGCAAAACCACACGATAGGCATGCAAATGGTGCTTTTGGCAGAACGCGCGTGTGGATTTCTACCAAACGACGTGAAAAGCATGCCGATGCTGCTCTTTTTAGCACCCGCACATGGATTTGTGCCAAAACGCGTTTTAAGCATGCGCATGCATCTTTTGGTAGACGCGGACGCAGTTTTCTGCAAAACCACACGATATGCATGCAAATGGTGCTTTTGGCAGAACGCGCGCGTGGATTTCTACCAAACGACGTGAAAAGCATGCCGATGCTGCTCTTTTTAACATCCGCACATGGATTTGTGCCAAAGCGCGTTTTAAGCATGCGCATGCATCTTTTGGTAGACGCGGACGCAGTTTTCTGCAAAACCACACGATAGGCATGCAAATGGTGCTTTTGGCAGAACGCGCGTGTGGATTTCTACCAAACGACGTGAAAAGCATGCCGATGCTGCTCTTTTTAGCACCCGCACATGGATTTGTGCCAAAACGCGTTTTAAGCATGCGCATGCATCTTTTGGTAGACGCGGACGCAGTTTTCTGCAAAACCACACGATATGCATGCAAATGGTGCTTTTGGCAGAACGCGCGCGTGGATTTCTACCAAACGACGTGAAAAGCAAGCCGATGCTGCTCTTTTTAGCATCCGCACATGGATTTCTGCCAAAGCGCGTTTTAAGCATGCGCATGCATCTTTTGGTAGACGCGGACGCAGTTTTCTGCAAAACCACACGATAGGCATGCAAATGGTGCATTTGGCAGAACGCGCGTGTGGATTTCTACCAAACGACGTGAAAAGCATGCCGATGCTGCTCTTTTTAGCACCCGCACATGGATTTGTGCCAAAACGCGTTTTTAGCATGCACATGCATCTTTTGGTAGACGCGGACGCAGTTTTCTGCAAAACCACACGATATGCATGCAAATGGTGCTTTTGGCAGAACGCGCGTGTGGATTTCTACCAAACGACGTGAAAAGCATGCCGATGCTGCTCTTTTTAGCACCCGCACATGGATTTGTGCCAAAACGCGTTTTAAGCATGCGCATGCATCTTTTGGTAGACGCGGACGCAGTTTTCTGCAAAACCACACGATATGCATGCAAATGGTGCTTTTGGCAGAACGCGCGCGTGGATTTCTACCAAACGACGTGAAAAGCATGCCGATGCTGCTCTTTTTAACATCCGCACATGGATTTGTGCCAAAACGCGTTTTTAGCATGCACATGCATCTTTTGGTAGACGCGGACGCAGTTTTCTGCAAAACCACACGATATGCATGCAAATGGTGCTTTTGGCAGAACGCGCGTGTGGATTTCTACCAAACGACGTGAAAAGCATGCCGATGCTGCTCTTTTTAGCACCCGCACATGGATTTGTGCCAAAACGCGTTTTAAGCATGCGCATGCATCTTTTGGTAGACGCGGACGCAGTTTTCTGCAAAACCACACGATATGCATGCAAATGGTGCTTTTGGCAGAACGCGCGCGTGGATTTCTACCAAACGACGTGAAAAGCATGCCGATGCTGCTCTTTTTAGCACCCGCAATTGGATTTGTGCCAAAACGCGTTTTAAGCATGCGCATGCATCTTTTGGTAGACGCGGACGCAGTTTTCTGCAAAACCACACGATATGCATGCAAATGGTGCTTTTGGCAGAACGCGCGTGTGGATTTCTACCAAACGACGTGAAAAGCATGCCGATGCTGCTCTTTTTAACATCCGCACATGGATTTGTGCCAAAGCGCGTTTTAAGCATGCGCATGCATCTTTTGGTAGACGCGGACGCAGTTTTCTGCAAAACCACACGATATGCATGCAAATGGTGCTTTTGGCAGAACGCGCGCGTGGATTTCTACCAAACGACGTGAAAAGCATGCCGATGCTGCTCTTTTTAACATCCGCACATGGATTTGTGCCAAAGCGCGTTTTAAGCATGCGCATGCATCTTTTGGTAGACGCGGACGCAGTTTTCTGCAAAACCACACGATAGGCATGCAAATGGTGCTTTTGGCAGAACGCGCGTGTGGATTTCTACCAAACGACGTGAAAAGCATGCCGATGCTGCTCTTTTTAGCACCCGCACATGGATTTGTGCCAAAACGCGTTTTAAGCATGCGCATGCATCTTTTGGTAGACGCGGACGCAGTTTTCTGCAAAACCACACGATATGCATGCAAATGGTGCTTTTGGCAGAACGCGCGCGTGGATTTCTACCAAACGACGTGAAAAGCATGCCGATGCTGCTCTTTTTAACATCCGCACATGGATTTGTGCCAAAGCGCGTTTTAAGCATGCGCATGCATCTTTTGGTAGACGCGGACGCAGTTTTCTGCAAAACCACACGATAGGCATGCAAATGGTGCTTTTGGCAGAACGCGCGTGTGGATTTCTACCAAACGACGTGAAAAGCATGCCGATGCTGCTCTTTTTAGCACCCGCACATGGATTTGTGCCAAAACGCGTTTTAAGCATGCGCATGCATCTTTTGGTAGACGCGGACGCAGTTTTCTGCAAAACCACACGATATGCATGCAAATGGTGCTTTTGGCAGAACGCGCGTGTGGATTTCTACCAAACGACGTGAAAAGCATGCCGATGCTGCTCTTTTTAACATCCGCACATGGATTTGTGCCAAAGCGCGTTTTAAGCATGCGCATGCATCTTTTGGTAGACGCGGACGCAGTTTTCTGCAAAACCACACGATATGCATGCAAATGGTGCTTTTGGCAGAACGCGCGCGTGGATTTCTACCAAACGACGTGAAAAGCATGCCGATGCTGCTCTTTTTAACATCCGCACATGGATTTGTGCCAAAGCGCGTTTTAAGCATGCGCATGCATCTTTTGGTAGACGCGGACGCAGTTTTCTGCAAAACCACACGATAGGCATGCAAATGGTGCTTTTGGCAGAACGCGCGTGTGGATTTCTACCAAACGACGTGAAAAGCATGCCGATGCTGCTCTTTTTAGCACCCGCACATGGATTTGTGCCAAAACGCGTTTTAAGCATGCGCATGCATCTTTTGGTAGACGCGGACGCAGTTTTCTGCAAAACCACACGATATGCATGCAAATGGTGCTTTTGGCAGAACACGCGCGTGGATTTCTACCAAACGACGTGAAAAGCATGCCGATGCTGCTCTTTTTAACATCCGCACATGGATTTGTGCCAAAACGCGTTTTAAGCATGCGCATGCATCTTTTGGTAGACGCGGACGCAGTTTTCTGCAAAACCACACGATATGCATGCAAATGGTGCTTTTGGCAGAACGCGCGCGTGGATTTCTACCAAACGACGTGAGAAGCATGCCGATGCTGCTCTTTTTAGCACCCGCACATGGATTTGTGCCAAAACGCGTTTTTAGCATGCACATGCATCTTTTGGTAGACGCGGACGCAGTTTTCTGCAAAACCACACGATATGCATGCAAATGGTGCTTTTGGCAGAACGCGCGTGTGGATTTCTACCAAACGACGTGAAAAGCATGCCGATGCTGCTCTTTTTAACATCCGCACATGGATTTGTGCCAAAGCGCGTTTTAAGCATGCGCATGCATCTTTTGGTAGACGCGGACGCAGTTTTCTGCAAAACCACACGATAGGCATGCAAATGGTGCTTTTGGCAGAACGCGCGTGTGGATTTCTACCAAACGACGTGAAAAGCATGCCGATGCTGCTCTTTTTAGCACCCGCACATGGATTTGTGCCAAAACGCGTTTTAAGCATGCGCATGCATCTATTGGTAGACGCGGACGCAGTTTTCTGCAAAACCACACGATATGCATGCAAATGGTGCTTTTGGCAGAACGCGCGCGTGGATTTCTACCAAACGACGTGAAAAGCATGCCGATGCTGCTCTTTTTAACATCCGCACATGGATTTGTGCCAAAGCGCGTTTTAAGCATGCGCATGCATCTTTTGGTAGACGCGGACGCAGTTTTCTGCAAAACCACACGATAGGCATGCAAATGGTGCTTTTGGCAGAACGCGCGTGTGGATTTCTACCAAACGACGTGAAAAGCATGCCGATGCTGCTCTTTTTAGCACCCGCACATGGATTTGTGCCAAAACGCGTTTTAAGCATGCGCATGCATCTTTTGGTAGACGCGGACGCAGTTTTCTGCAAAACCACACGATATGCATGCAAATGGTGCTTTTGGCAGAACGCGCGCGTGGATTTCTACCAAACGACGTGAAAAGCATGCCGATGCTGCTCTTTTTAGCACCCGCACATGGATTTGTGCCAAAACGCGTTTTTAGCATGCACATGCATCTTTTGGTAGACGCGGACGCAGTTTTCTGCAAAACCACACGATATGCATGCAAATGGTGCTTTTGGCAGAACGCGCGTGTGGATTTCTACCAAACGACGTGAAAAGCATGCCGATGCTGCTCTTTTTAGCACCCGCACATGGATTTGTGCCAAAACGCGTTTTAAGCATGCGCATGCATCTTTTGGTAGACGCGGACGCAGTTTTCTGCAAAACCACACGATATGCATGCAAATGGTGCTTTTGGCAGAACGCGCGCGTGGATTTCTACCAAACGACGTGAAAAGCAAGCCGATGCTGCTCTTTTTAACATCCGCACATGGATTTGTGCCAAAGCGCGTTTTAAGCATGCGCATGCATCTTTTGGTAGACGCGGACGCAGTTTTCTGCAAAACCACACGATAGGCATGCAAATGGTGCATTTGGCAGAACGCGCGTGTGGATTTCTACCAAACGACGTGAAAAGCATGCCGATGCTGCTCTTTTTAGCACCCGCACATGGATTTGTGCCAAAACGCGTTTTTAGCATGCACATGCATCTTTTGGTAGACGCGGACGCAGTTTTCTGCAAAACCACACGATATGCATGCAAATGGTGCTTTTGGCAGAACGCGCGTGTGGATTTCTACCAAACGACGTGAAAAGCATGCCGATGCTGCTCTTTTTAGCACCCGCACATGGATTTGTGCCAAAACGCGTTTTAAGCATGCGCATGCATCTTTTGGTAGACGCGGACGCAGTTTTCTGCAAAACCACACGATATGCATGCAAATGGTGCTTTTGGCAGAACGCGCGCGTGGATTTCTACCAAACGACGTGAAAAGCATGCCGATGCTGCTCTTTTTAACATCCGCACATGGATTTGTGCCAAAACGCGTTTTTAGCATGCACATGCATCTTTTGGTAGACGCGGACGCAGTTTTCTGCAAAACCACACGATATGCATGCAAATGGTGCTTTTGGCAGAACGCGCGTGTGGATTTCTACCAAACGACGTGAAAAGCATGCCGATGCTGCTCTTTTTAGCACCCGCACATGGATTTGTGCCAAAACGCGTTTTAAGCATGCGCATGCATCTTTTGGTAGACGCGGACGCAGTTTTCTGCAAAACCACACGATATGCATGCAAATGGTGCTTTTGGCAGAACGCGCGCGTGGATTTCTACCAAACGACGTGAAAAGCATGCCGATGCTGCTCTTTTTAGCACCCGCAATTGGATTTGTGCCAAAACGCGTTTTAAGCATGCGCATGCATCTTTTGGTAGACGCGGACGCAGTTTTCTGCAAAACCACACGATATGCATGCAAATGGTGCTTTTGGCAGAACGCGCGTGTGGATTTCTACCAAACGACGTGAAAAGCATGCCGATGCTGCTCTTTTTAACATCCGCACATGGATTTGTGCCAAAGCGCGTTTTAAGCATGCGCATGCATCTTTTGGTAGACGCGGACGCAGTTTTCTGCAAAACCACACGATATGCATGCAAATGGTGCTTTTGGCAGAACGCGCGCGTGGATTTCTACCAAACGACGTGAAAAGCATGCCGATGCTGCTCTTTTTAACATCCGCACATGGATTTGTGCCAAAGCGCGTTTTAAGCATGCGCATGCATCTTTTGGTAGACGCGGACGCAGTTTTCTGCAAAACCACACGATAGGCATGCAAATGGTGCTTTTGGCAGAACGCGCGTGTGGATTTCTACCAAACGACGTGAAAAGCATGCCGATGCTGCTCTTTTTAGCACCCGCACATGGATTTGTGCCAAAACGCGTTTTAAGCATGCGCATGCATCTTTTGGTAGACGCGGACGCAGTTTTCTGCAAAACCACACGATATGCATGCAAATGGTGCTTTTGGCAGAACGCGCGCGTGGATTTCTACCAAACGACGTGAAAAGCATGCCGATGCTGCTCTTTTTAACATCCGCACATGGATTTGTGCCAAAGCGCGTTTTAAGCATGCGCATGCATCTTTTGGTAGACGCGGACGCAGTTTTCTGCAAAACCACACGATAGGCATGCAAATGGTGCTTTTGGCAGAACGCGCGTGTGGATTTCTACCAAACGACGTGAAAAGCATGCCGATGCTGCTCTTTTTAGCACCCGCACATGGATTTGTGCCAAAACGCGTTTTAAGCATGCGCATGCATCTTTTGGTAGACGCGGACGCAGTTTTCTGCAAAACCACACGATATGCATGCAAATGGTGCTTTTGGCAGAACGCGCGTGTGGATTTCTACCAAACGACGTGAAAAGCATGCCGATGCTGCTCTTTTTAACATCCGCACATGGATTTGTGCCAAAGCGCGTTTTAAGCATGCGCATGCATCTTTTGGTAGACGCGGACGCAGTTTTCTGCAAAACCACACGATATGCATGCAAATGGTGCTTTTGGCAGAACGCGCGCGTGGATTTCTACCAAACGACGTGAAAAGCATGCCGATGCTGCTCTTTTTAACATCCGCACATGGATTTGTGCCAAAGCGCGTTTTAAGCATGCGCATGCATCTTTTGGTAGACGCGGACGCAGTTTTCTGCAAAACCACACGATAGGCATGCAAATGGTGCTTTTGGCAGAACGCGCGTGTGGATTTCTACCAAACGACGTGAAAAGCATGCCGATGCTGCTCTTTTTAGCACCCGCACATGGATTTGTGCCAAAACGCGTTTTAAGCATGCGCATGCATCTTTTGGTAGACGCGGACGCAGTTTTCTGCAAAACCACACGATATGCATGCAAATGGTGCTTTTGGCAGAACACGCGCGTGGATTTCTACCAAACGACGTGAAAAGCATGCCGATGCTGCTCTTTTTAACATCCGCACATGGATTTGTGCCAAAACGCGTTTTAAGCATGCGCATGCATCTTTTGGTAGACGCGGACGCAGTTTTCTGCAAAACCACACGATAGGCATGCAAATGGTGCTTTTGGCAGGACGCGCGCGTGGATTTCTACCAAACGACGTGAAAAGCATGCCGATGCTGCTCTTTTTAGCAAACGCACATGGATTTGTGCCAAAACGCGTTTTTAGCATGCACATGCATCTTTTGGTAGACGCGGACGCAGTTTTCTGCAAAACCACACGATATGCATGCAAATGGTGCTTTTGGCAGAACGCGCGTGTGGATTTCTACCAAACGACGTGAAAAGCATGCCGATGCTGCTCTTTTTAACATCCGCACATGGATTTGTGCCAAAGCGCGTTTTAAGCATGCGCATGCATCTTTTGGTAGACGCGGACGCAGTTTTCTGCAAAACCACACGATAGGCATGCAAATGGTGCTTTTGGCAGAACGCGCGTGTGGATTTCTACCAAACGACGGTGAAAAGCATGGCCGATGCTGCCTTCGTTTTAGCAGCCGCACATGGATTGTGCCATAAGCGCGTTTTAAAGCATGCGCATGCATCTTTTGGTAGACGCGGACGCAGTTTTCTGCAAAAACCACACGATAGGCATGCAAATGGTGCTTTTGGCAGAACGCGCGCGTGGATTTCTACCAAACGACGTGGAAAAGCATGCCGATGCTGCTCTTTTTAGCATCCGCACATGGATTTGGTGCCAAAAGCGCGTTGTAAGCATGCGCATGCATCTTTGGTAGACGGTTTTCTGCAAAACCACACGATAGGCATGCAAATGGTGCTTTTGGCAGAACGCGCGTGTGGATTTCTACCAAACGACGTGAAAAGCATGCCGATGCTGCTCTTTTTAGCACCCGCACATGGATTTGTGCCAAAACGCGTTTTAAGCATGCGCATGCATCTTTTGGTAGACGCGGACGCAGTTTTCTGCAAAACCACACGATATGCATGCAAATGGTGCTTTTGGCAGAACGCGCGCGTGGATTTCTACCAAACGACGTGAAAAGCATGCCGATGCTGCTCTTTTTAGCACCCGCACATGGATTTGTGCCAAAACGCGTTTTTAGCATGCACATGCATCTTTTGGTAGACGCGGACGCAGTTTTCTGCAAAACCACACGATATGCATGCAAATGGTGCTTTTGGCAGAACGCGCGTGTGGATTTCTACCAAACGACGTGAAAAGCATGCCGATGCTGCTCTTTTTAGCACCCGCACATGGATTTGTGCCAAAACGCGTTTTAAGCATGCGCATGCATTTTTTGGTAGACGCGGACGCAGTTTTCTGCAAAACCACACGATATGCATGCAAATGGTGCTTTTGGCAGAACGCGCGCGTGGATTTCTACCAAACGACGTGAAAAGCATGCCGATGCTGCTCTTTTTAACATCCGCACATGGATTTGTGCCAAAGCGCGTTTTAAGCATGCGCATGCATCTTTTGGTAGACGCGGACGCAGTTTTCTGCAAAACCACACGATAGGCATGCAAATGGTGCTTTTGGCAGAACGCGCGTGTGGATTTCTACCAAACGACGTGAAAAGCATGCCGACGCTGCTCTTTTTAACATCCGCATATGGATTTGTGCCAAAGCGCGTTTTAAGCATGCGCATGCATCTTTTGGTAGACGCGGACGCAGTTTTCTGCAAAACCACACGATAGGCATGCAAATGGTGCTTTTGGCAGAACGCGCGCGTGGATTTCTACCAAACGACGTGAAAAGCATGCCGATGCTGCTCTTTTTAGCACCCGCACATGGATTTGTGCCAAAACGCGTTTTTAGCATGCACATGCATCTTTTGGTAGACGCGGACGCAGTTTTCTGCAAAACCACACGATATGCACGCAAATGGTGCTTTTGGCAGAACGCGCGTGTGGATTTCTACCAAACGACGTGAAAAGCATGCCGATGCTGCTCTTTTTAGCACCCGCACATGGATTTGTGCCAAAACGCGTTTTAAGCATGCGCATGCATCTTTTGGTAGACGCGGACGCAGTTTTCTGCAAAACCACACGATATGCATGCAAATGGTGCTTTTGGCAGAACGCGCGTGTGGATTTCTACCAAACGACGTGAAAAGCAAGCCGATGCTGCTTTTTAACATCCGCACATGGATTTG
The DNA here is from genome assembly GCF_050947875.1 of Dermacentor variabilis. Taxonomy (NCBI): domain Eukaryota; kingdom Metazoa; phylum Arthropoda; class Arachnida; order Ixodida; family Ixodidae; genus Dermacentor; species Dermacentor variabilis. The sequence goes on along the minus strand of NW_027460673.1, from coordinate 15,386 downwards.
TGCCAAAGCGCGTTTTAAGCATGCGCATGCATCTTTTGGTAGACGCGGACGCAGTTTTCTGCAAAACCACACGATAGGCATGCAAATGGTGCATTTGGCAGAACGCGCGTGTGGATTTCTACCAAACGACGTGAAAAGCATGCCGATGCTGCTCTTTTTAGCACCCGCACATGGATTTGTGCCAAAACGCGTTTTTAGCATGCACATGCATCTTTTGGTAGACGCGGACGCAGTTTTTCTGCAAAACCACACGATATGCATGCAAATGGTGCTTTTGGCAGAACGCGCGTGTGGATTTCTACCAAACGACGTGAAAAGCATGCCGATGCTGCTCTTTTTAGCACCCGCACATGGATTTGTGCCAAAACGCGTTTTAAGCATGCGCATGCATCTTTTGGTAGACGCGGACGCAGTTTTCTGCAAAACCACACGATATGCATGCAAATGGTGCTTTTGGCAGAACGCGCGCGTGGATTTCTACCAAACGACGTGAAAAGCATGCCGATGCTGCTCTTTTTAACATCCGCACATGGATTTGTGCCAAAACGCGTTTTTAGCATGCACATGCATCTTTTGGTAGACGCGGACGCAGTTTTCTGCAAAACCACACGATATGCATGCTAATGGTGCTTTTGGCAGAACGCGCGTGTGGATTTCTACCAAACGACGTGAAAAGCATGCCGATGCTGCTCTTTTTAGCACCCCCACATGGATTTGTGCCAAAACGCGTTTTAAGCATGCGCATGCATCTTTTGGTAGACGCGGACGCAGTTTTCTGCAAAACCACACGATATGCATGCAAATGGTGCTTTTGGCAGAACGCGCGCGTGGATTTCTACCAAACGACGTGAAAAGCATGCCGATCTGCTCTTTTTAACATCCGCACATGGATTTGTGCCAAAGCGCGTTTTAAGCATGCGCATGCATCTTTTGGTAGACGCGGACGCAGTTTTCTGCAAAACCACACGATAGGCATGCAAATGGTGCTTTTGGCAGAACGCGCGTGTGGATTTCTACCAAACGACGTGAAAAGCATGCCGATGCTGCTCTTTTTAGCACCCGCACATGGATTTGTGCCAAAACGCGTTTTAAGCATGCGCATGCATCTTTTGGTAGACGCGGACGCAGTTTTCTGCAAAACCACACGATATGCATGCAAATGGTGCTTTTGGCAGAACGCGCGCGTGGATTTCTACCAAACGACGTGAAAAGCAAGCCGATGCTGCTGTTTTTAACATCCGCACATGGATTTGTGCCAAAGCGCGTTTTTAGCATGCGCATGCATCTTTTGGTAGACGTGAACGCAGTTTTCTGCAAAACCACACGATAGGCATGCAAATGGTGCATTTGGCAGAACGCGCGTGTGGATTTCTACCAAACGACGTGAAAAGCATGCCGATGCTGCTCTTTTTAGCACCCGCACATGGATTTGTGCCAAAACGCGTTTTTAGCATGCACGTGCATCTTTTGGTAGACGCGGACGCAGTTTTCTGCAAAACCACACGATATGCATGCAAATCGTGCTTTTGGCAGAACGCGCGCGTGGATTTCTACCAAACGACGTGAAAAGCATGCCGATGCTGCTCTTTTTAACATCCGCACATGGATTTGTGCCAAAACGCGTTTTTAGCATGCGCATGCATCTTTTGGTAGACGCGGACGCAGTTTTCTGCAAAACCACACGATATGCATGCAAATGGTGCTTTTGGCACAACGCACGCGTGGATTTCTACCAAACGACGTGAAAAGCATGCCGATGCTGCTCTTTTTAGCACCCGCACATGGATTTGTGCCAAAACGCGTTTTAAGCATGCGCATGCATCTTTTGGTAGACGCGGACGCAGTTTTCTGCAAAACCACACGATATGCATGCAAATGGTGCTTTTGGCAGAACGCGCGCGTGGATTTCTACCAAACGACGTGAAAAGCATGCCGATGCTGCTCTTTTTAACATCCGCACATGGATTTGTGCCAAAACGCGTTTTTAGCATGCACATGCATCTTTTGGTAGACGCGGACGCAGTTTTCTGCAAAACCACACGATATGCATGCAAATGGTGCTTTTGGCAGAACGCGCGTGTGGATTTCTACCAAACGACGTGAAAAGCATGCCGACGCTGCTCTTTTTAACATCCGCATATGGATTTGTGCCAAAGCGCGTTTTAAGCATGCGCATGCATCTTTTGGTAGACGCGGACGCAGTTTTCTGCAAAACCACACGATATGCATGCAAATGGTGCTTTTGGCAGAACGCGCGTGTGGATTTCTACCAAACGACGTGAAAAGCATGCCGATGCTGCTCTTTTTAGCACCCGCACATGGATTTGTGCCAAAACGCGTTTTAAGCATGCGCATGCATCTTTTGGTAGACGCGGACGCAGTTTTCTGCAAAACCACACGATATGCATGCAAATGGTGCTTTTGGCAGAACGCGCGCGTGGATTTCTACCAAACGACGTGAAAAGCATGCCGATGCTGCTCTTTTTAACATCCGCACATGGATTTGTGCCAAAGCGCGTTTTAAGCATGCGCATGCATCTTTTGGTAGACGCGGACGCAGTTTTCTGCAAAACCACACGATAGGCATGCAAATGGTGCTTTTGGCAGAACGCGCGTGTGGATTTCTACCAAACGACGTGAAAAGCATGCCGATGCTGCTCTTTTTAGCACCCGCACATGGATTTGTGCCAAAACGCGTTTTAAGCATGCGCATGCATCTTTTGGTAGACGCGGACGCAGTTTTCTGCAAAACCACACGATATGCATGCAAATGGTGCTTTTGGCAGAACGCGCGCGTGGATTTCTACCAAACGACGTGAAAAGCATGCCGATGCTGCTCTTTTTAACATCCGCACATGGATTTGTGCCAAAACGCGTTTTAAGCATGCGCATGCATCTTTTGGTAGACGCGGACGCAGTTTTCTGCAAAACCACACGATAGGCATGCAAATGGTGCTTTTGGCAGAACGCGCGCGTGGATTTCTACCAAACGACGTGAAAAGCATGCCGATGCTGCTCTTTTTAGCACCCGCACATGGATTTGTGCCAAAAGGCGTTTTAAGCATGCGCATGCATCTTTTGGTAGACGCGGACGCAGTTTTCTGCAAAACCACACGATAGGCATGCAAATGGTGCTTTTGGCAGAACGCGCGCGTGGATTTCTACCAAACGACGTGAAAAGCATGCCGATGCTGCTCTTTTTAACATCCGCACATGGATTTGTGCTAAAGCGCGTTTTAAGCATGCGCATGCATCTTTTGGTTGACGCGGACGCAGTTTTCTGCAAAACCACACGATAGGCATGCAAATGGTGCTTTTGGCAGAACGCGCGTGTGGATTTCTACCAAACGACGTGAAAAGCATGCCGATGCTGCTCTTTTTAGCACCCGCACATGGATTTGTGCCAAAACGCGTTTTAAGCATGCGCATGCATCTTTTGGTAGACGCGGACGCAGTTTTCTGCAAAACCACACGATATGCATGCAAATGGTGCTTTTGGCAGAACGCGCGCGTGGATTTCTACCAAACGACGTGAAAAGCATGCCGATGCTGCTCTTTTTAACATCCGCACATGGATTTGTGCCAAAACGCGTTTTAAGCATGCGCATGCATCTTTTGGTAGACGCGGACGCAGTTTTCTGCAAAACCACACGATAGGCATGCAAATGGTGCTTTTGGCAGAACGCGCGCGTGGATTTCTACCAAACGACGTGAAAAGCATGCCGATGCTGCTCTTTTTAGCACCCGCACATGGATTTGTGCCAAAACCCGTTTTTAGCATGCACATGCATCTTTTGGTAGACGCGGACGCAGTTTTCTGCAAAACCACACGATATGCATGCAAATGGTGCTTTTGGCAGAACGCGCGTGTGGATTTCTACCAAACGACGTGAAAAGCATGCCGATGCTGCTCTTTTTAACATCCGCACATGGATTTGTGCCAAAGCGCGTTTTAAGCATGCGCATGCATCTTTTGGTAGACGCGGACGCAGTTTTCTGCAAAACCACACGATATGCATGCAAATGGTGCTTTTGGCAGAACGCGCGCGTGGATTTCTACCAAACGACGTGAAAAGCATGCCGATGCTGCTCTTTTTAACATCCGCACATGGATTTGTGCCAAAGCGCGTTTTAAGCATGCGCATGCATCTTTTGGTAGACGCGGACGCAGTTTTCTGCAAAACCACACGATAGGCATGCAAATGGTGCTTTTGGCAGAACGCGGGTGTGGATTTCTACCAAACGACGTGAAAAGCATGCCGATGCTGCTCTTTTTAGCACCCGCACATGGATTTGTGCCAAAACGCGTTTTAAGCATGCGCATGCATCTTTTGGTAGACGCGGACGCAGTTTTCTGCAAAACCACACGATATGCATGCAAATGGTGCTTTTGGCAGAACGCGCGCGTGGATTTCTACCAAACGACGTGAAAAGCATGCCGATGCTGCTCTTTTTAACATCCGCACATGGATTTGTGCCAAAACGCGTTTTAAGCATGCGCATGCATCTTTTGGTAGACGCGGACGCAGTTTTCTGCAAAACCGCACGATAGGCATGCAAATGGTGCTTTTGGCAGAACGCGCGCGTGGATTTCTACCAAACGACGTGAAAAGCATGCCGATGCTGCTCTTTTTAGCACCCGCACATGGATTTGTGCCAAAACGCGTTTTTAGCATGCACATGCATCTTTTGGTAGACGCGGACGCAGTTTTCTGCAAAACCACACGATATGCATGCAAATGGTGCTTTTGGCAGAACGCGCGTGTGGATTTCTACCAAACGACGTGAAAAGCATGCCGATGCTGCTCTTTTTAACATCCGCACATGGATTTGTGCCAAAGCGCGTTTTAAGCATGCGCATGCATCTTTTGGTAGACGCGGACGCAGTTTTCTGCAAAACCACACGATAGGCATGCAAATGGTGCTTTTGGCAGAACGCGCGTGTGGATTTCTACCAAACGACGTGAAAAGCATGCCGATGCTGCTCTTTTTAGCACCCGCACATGGATTTGTGCCAAAACGCGTTTTAAGCATGCGCATGCATCTTTTGGTAGACGCGGACGCCGTTTTCTGCAAAACCACACGATAGGCATGCAAATGGTGCTTTTGGCAGAACGCGCGTGTGGATTTCTACCAAACGACGTGAAAACCATGCCGATGCTGCTCTTTTTAGCACCCGCACATGGATTTGTGCCAAAACGCGTTTTAAGCATGCGCATGCATCTTTTGGTAGACGCGGACGCAGTTTTCTGCAAAACCACACGATATGCATGCAAATGGTGCTTTTGGCAGAACGCGCGCGTGGATTTCTACCAAACGACGTGAAAAGCATGCCGATGCTGCTCTTTTTAACATCCGCACATGGATTTGTGCCAAAACGCGTTTTTAGCATGCACATGCATCTTTTGGTAGACGCGGACGCAGTTTTCTGCAAAACCACACGATATGCATGCAAATGGTGCTTTTGGCAGAACGCGCGTGTGGATTTCTACCAAACGACGTGAAAAGCATGCCGATGCTGCTCTTTTTAACATCCGCACATGGATTTGTGCCAAAGCGCGTTTTAAGCATGCGCATGCATCTTTTGGTAGACGCGGACGCAGTTTTCTGCAAAACCACACGATAGGCATGCAAATGGTGCTTTTGGCAGAACGCGCGTGTGGATTTCTACCAAACGACGTGAAAAGCATGCCGATGCTGCTCTTTTTAGCACCCGCACATGGATTTGTGCCAAAACGCGTTTTAAGCATGCGCATGCATCTTTTGGTAGACGCGGACGCAGTTTTCTGCAAAACCACACGATATGCATGCAAATGGTGCTTTTGGCAGAACGCGCGTGTGGATTTCTACCAAACGACGTGAAAAGCATGCCGATGCTGCTCTTTTTAGCACCCGCACATGGATTTGTGCCAAAACGCGTTTTAAGCATGCGCATGCATCTTTTGGTAGACGCGGACGCAGTTTTCTGCAAAACCACACGATAGGCATGCAAATGGTGCTTTTGGCAGAACGCGCGTGTGGATTTCTACCAAACGACGTGAAAAGCATGCCGATGCTGCTCTTTTTAGCACCCGCACATGGATTTGTGCCAAAACGCGTTTTAAGCATGCGCATGCATCTTTTGGTAGACGCGGACGCAGTTTTCTGCAAAACCACACGATATGCATGCAAATGGTGCTTTTGGCAGAACGCGCGCGTGGATTTCTACCAAACGACGTGAAAAGCATGCCGATGCTGCTCTTTTTAACATCCGCACATGGATTTGTGCCAAAACGCGTTTTTAGCATGCACATGCATCTTTTGGTAGACGCGGACGCAGTTTTCTGCAAAACCACACGATATGCATGCAAATGGTGCTTTTGGCAGAACGCGCGTGTGGATTTCTACCAAACGACGTGAAAAGCATGCCGATGCTGCTCTTTTTAACATCCGCACATGGATTTGTGCCAAAGCGCGTTTTAAGCATGCGCATGCATCTTTTGGTAGACGCGGACGCAGTTTTCTGCAAAACCACACGATAGGCATGCAAATGGTGCTTTTGGCAGAACGCGCGTGTGGATTTCTACCAAACGACGTGAAAAGCATGCCGATGCTGCTCTTTTTAGCACCCGCACATGGATTTGTGCCAAAACGCGTTTTAAGCATGCGCATGCATCTTTTGGTAGACGCGGACGCAGTTTTCTGCAAAACCACACGTATGCATGCAAATGGTGCTTTTGGCAGAACGCGCGCGTGGATTTCTACCAAACGACGTGAAAAGCATGCCGATGCTGCTCTTTTTAACATCCGCACATGGATTTGTGCCAAAGCGCGTTTTAAGCATGCGCATGCATCTTTTGGTAGACGCGGACGCAGTTTTCTGCAAAACCACACGATAGGCATGCAAATGGTGCTTTTGGCAGAACGCGCGTGTGGATTTCTACCAAACGACGTGCAAAGCATGCCGATTCTGCTCTTTTTAGCGCCCGCACATGGATTTGTGCCAAAACGCGTTTTAAGCATGCGCATGCATCTTTTGGTAGACGCGGACGCAGTTTTCTGCAAAACCACACGATAGGCATGCAAATGGTGCTTTTGGCAGAACGCGCGTGTGGATTTCTACCAAACGACGTGAAAAGCATGCCGATGCTGCTCTTTTTAGCACCCGCACATGGATTTGTGCCAAAACGCGTTTTAAGCATGCGCATGCATCTTTTGGTAGACGCGGACGCAGTTTTCTGCAAAACCACACGATATGCATGCAAATGGTGCGTTTGGCAGAACGCGCGCGTGGATTTCTACCAAACGACGTGAAAAGCATGCCGATGCTGCTCTTTTTAACATCCGCACATGGATTTGTGCCAAAACGCGTTTTTAGCATGCACATGCATCTTTTGGTAGACGCGGACGCAGTTTTCTGCAAAACCACACGATATGCATGCAAATGGTGCTTTTGGCAGAACGCGCGTGTGGATTTCTACCAAACGACGTGAAAAGCATGCCGATGCTGCTCTTTTTAACATCCGCACATGGATTTGTGCCAAAGCGCGTTTTAAGCATGCGCATGCATCTTTTGGTAGACGCGGACGCAGTTTTCTGCAAAACCACACAATAGGCATGCAAATGGTGCTTTTGGCAGAACGCGCGTGTGGATTTCTACCAAACGACGTGAAAAGCATGCCGATACTGCTCTTTTTAGCACCCGCACATGGATTTGTGCCAAAACGCGTTTTAAGCATGCGCATGCATCTTTGGTAGACGCGGACGCAGTTTTCTGCAAAACCACACGATATGCATGCAAATGGTGCTTTTGGCAGAACGCGCGCGTGGATTTCTACCAAACGACGTGAAAAGCATGCCGATGCTGCTCTTTTTAACATCCGCACATGGATTTGTGCCAAAGCGCGTTTTAAGCATGCGCATGCATCTTTTGGTAGACGCGGACGCAGTTTTCTGCAAAACCACACGATAGGCATGCAAATGGTGCTTTTGGCAGAACGCGCGCGTGGATTTCTACCAAACGACGTGAAAAGCATGCCGATGCTGCTCTTTTTAGCACCCGCACATGGATTTGTGCCAAAACGCGTTTTTAGCATGCACATGCATCTTTTGGTAGACGCGGACGCAGTTTTCTGCAAAACCACACGATATGCATGCAAATGGTGCTTTTGGCAGAACGCGCGTGTGGATTTCTACCAAACGACGTGAAAAGCATGCCGATGCTGCTCTTTTTAGCACCCGCACATGGATTTGTGCCAAAACGCGTTTTAAGCATGCGCATGCATCTTTTGGTAGACGCGGACGCAGTTTTCTGCAAAACCACACGATATGCATGCAAATGGTGCTTTTGGCAGAACGCGCGCGTGGATTTCTACCAAACGACGTGAAAAGCATGCCGACGCTGCTCTTTAACATCCGCACATGGATTTGTGCCAAAGCGCGTTTTAAGCATGCGCATGCATCTTTTGGTAGACGCGGACGCAGTTTTCTGCAAAACCACACGATATGCATGCAAATGGTGCTTTTGGCAGAACGCGCGTGTGGATTTCTACCAAACGACGTGAAAAGCATGCCGATGCTGCTCTTTTTAGCACCCGCACATGGATTTGTGCCAAAACGCGTTTTAAGCATGCGCATGCATCTTTTGGTAGACGCGGACGCAGTTTTCTGCAAAACCACACGATATGCATGCAAATGGTGCTTTTGGCAGAACGCGCGCGTGGATTTCTACCAAACGACGTGAAAAGCATGCCGATGCTGCTCTTTTTAACATCCGCACATGGATTTGTGCCAAAACGCGTTTTAAGCATGCGCATGCATCTTTTGGTAGACGCGGACGCAGTTTTCTGCAAAACCACACGATATGCATGCAAATGGTGCTTTTGGCAGAACGCGCGCGTGGATTTCTACCAAACGACGTGAAAAGCATGCCGATGCTGCTCTTTTTAGCACCCGCACATGGATTTGTGCCAAAACGCGTTTTTAGCATGCACATGCATCTTTTGGTAGACGCGGACGCAGTTTTCTGCAAAACCACACGATATGCATGCAAATGGTGCTTTTGGCAGAACGCGCGTGTGGATTTCTACCAAACGACGTGAAAAGCATGCCGATGCTGCTCTTTTTAGCACCCGCACATGGATTTGTGCCAAAACGCGTTTTAAGCATGCGCATGCATCTTTTGGTAGACGCGGACGCAGTTTTCTGCAAAACCACACGATAGGCATGCAAATGGTGCTTTTGGCAGAACGCGCGCGTGGATTTCTACCAAACGACGTGAAAAGCATGCCGATGCTGCTCTTTTTAGCACCCGCACATGGATTTGTGCCAAAACGCGTTTTTAGCATGCACATGCATCTTTTGGTAGACGCGGACGCAGTTTTCTGCAAAACCACACGATATGCATGCAAATGGTGCTTTTGGCAGAACGCGCGTGTGGATTTCTACCAAACGACGTGAAAAGCATGCCGATGCTGCTCTTTTTAGCACCCGCACATGGATTTGTGCCAAAACGCGTTTTAAGCATGCGCATGCATCTTTTGGTAGACGCGGACGCAGTTTTCTGCAAAACCACACGATATGCATGCAAATGGTGCTTTTGGCAGAACGCGCGCGTGGATTTCTACCAAACGACGTGAAAAGCATGCCGACGCTGCTCTTTTTAACATCCGCATATGGATTTGTGCCAAAGCGCGTTTTAAGCATGCGCATGCATCTTTTGGTAGACGCGGACGCAGTTTTCTGCAAAACCACACGATATGCATGCAAATGGTGCTTTTGGCAGAACGCGCGTGTGGATTTCTACCAAACGACGTGAAAAGCATGCCGATGCTGCTCTTTTTAGCACCCGCACATGGATTTGTGCCAAAACGCGTTTTAAGGATGCGCATGCATCTTTTGGTAGACGCGGACGCAGTTTTCTGCAAAACCACACGATATGCATGCAAATGGTGCTTTTGGCAGAACGCGCGCGTGGATTTCTACCAAACGACGTGAAAAGCATGCCGATGCTGCTCTTTTTAACATCCGCACATGGATTTGTGCCAAAGCGCGTTTTAAGCATGCGCATGCATCTTTTGGTAGACGCGGACGCAGTTTTCTGCAAACCACACGATAGGCATGCAAATGGTGCTTTTGGCAGAACGCGCGTGTGGATTTCTACCAAGCGACGTGAAAAGCATGCCGATGCTGCTCTTTTTAGCACCCGCACATGGATTTGTGCCAAAACGCGTTTTAAGCATGCGCATGCATCTTTTGGTAGACGCGGACGCAGTTTTCTGCAAAACCACACGATATGCATGCAAATGGTGCTTTTGGCAGAACGCGCGCGTGGATTTCTACCAAACGACGTGAAAAGCATGCCGATGCTGCTCTTTTTAACATCCGCACATGGATTTGTGCCAAAACGCGTTTTTAGCATGCACATGCATCTTTTGGTAGACGCGGACGCAGTTTTCTGCAAAACCACACGATATGCATGCAAATGGTGCTTTTGGCAGAACGCGCGTGTGGATTTCTACCAAACGACGTGAAAAGCATGCCGATGCTGCTCTTTTTAACATCCGCACATGGATTTGTGCCAAAGCGCGTTTTAAGCATGCGCATGCATCTTTTGGTAGACGCGGACGCAGTTTTCTGCAAAACCACACGATAGGCATGCAAATGGTGCTTTTGGCAGAACGCGCGTGTGGATTTCTACCAAACGACGGGAAAAGCATGCCGATGCTGCTCTTTTTAGCACCCGCACATGGATTTGTGCCAAAACGCGTTTTAAGCATGCGCATGCATCTTTTGGTAGACGCGGACGCAGTTTTCTGCAAAACCACACGATATGCATGCAAATGGTGCTTTTGGCAGAACGCGCGCGTGGATTTCTACCAAACGACGTGAAAAGCAAGCCGATGCTGCTCTTTTTAACATCCGCACATGGATTTGTGCCAAAGCGCGTTTTAAGCATGCGCATGCATCTTTTGGTAGACGCGGACGCAGTTTTCTGCAAAACCACACGATAGGCATGCAAATGGTGCATTTGGCAGAACGCGCGTGTGGATTTCTACCAAACGACGTGAAAAGCATGCCGATGCTGCTCTTTTTAGCACCCGCACATGGATTTGTGCCAAAACGCGTTTTTAGCATGCACATGCATCTTTTGGTAGACGCGGACGCAGTTTTCTGCAAAACCACACGATATGCATGCAAATGGTGCTTTTGGCAGAACGCGCGTGTGGATTTCTACCAAACGACGTGAAAAGCATGCCGATGCTGCTCTTTTTAGCACCCGCACATGGATTTGTGCCAAAACGCGTTTTAAGCATGCGCATGCATCTTTTGGTAGACGCGGACGCAGTTTTCTGCAAAACCACACGATATGCATGCAAATGGTGCTTTTGGCAGAACGCGCGCGTGGATTTCTACCAAACGACGTGAAAAGCATGCCGATGCTGCTCTTTTTAGCACCCGCACATGGATTTGTGCCAAAACGCGTTTTAAGCATGCGCATGCATCTTTTGGTAGACGCGGACGCAGTTTTCTGCAAAACCACACGATATGCATGCAAATGGTGCTTTTGGCAGAACGCGCGTGTAGATTTCTACCAAACGACGTGAAAAGCATGCCGATGCTGCTCTTTTTAGCACCCGCACATGGATTTGTGCCAAAACGCGTTTTAAGCATGCGCATGCATCTTTTGGTAGACGCGGACGCAGTTTTCTGCAAAACCACACGATATGCATGCAAATGGTGCTTTTGGCAGAACGCGCGTGTGGATTTCTACCAAACGACGTGAAAAGCATGCCGATGCTGCTCTTTTTAGCACCCGCACATGGATTTGTGCCAAAACGCGTTTTTAGCATGCACATGCATCTTTTGGTAGACGCGGACGCAGTTTTCTGCAAAACCACACGATATGCATGCAAATGGTGCTTTTGGCAGAACGCGCGTGTGGATTTCTACCAAACGACGTGAAAAGCATGCCGATGCTGCTCTTTTTAGCACCCGCACATGGATTTGTGCCAAACGCGTTTTAAGCATGCGCATGCATCTTTTGGTAGACGCGGACGCAGTTTTCTGCAAAACCACACGATATGCATGCAAATGGTGCTTTTGGCAGAACGCGCGCGTGGATTTCTACCAAACGACGTGAAAAGCATGCCGACGCTGCTCTTTTTAACATCCGCATATGGATTTGTGCCAAAGCGCGTTTTAAGCATGCGCATGCATCTTTTGGTAGACGCGGACGCAGTTTTCTGCAAAACCACACGATATGCATGCAAATGGTGCTTTTGGCAGAACGCGCGTGTGGATTTCTACCAAACGACGTGAAAAGCATGCCGATGCTGCTCTTTTTAGCACCCGCACATGGATTTGTGCCAAAACGCGTTTTAAGGATGCGCATGCATCTTTTGGTAGACGCGGACGCAGTTTTCTGCAAAACCACACGATATGCATGCAAATGGTGCTTTTGGCAGAACGCGCGCGTGGATTTCTACCAAACGACGTGAAAAGCATGCCGATGCTGCTCTTTTTAACATCCGCACATGGATTTGTGCCAAAGCGCGTTTTAAGCATGCGCATGCATCTTTTGGTAGACGCGGACGCAGTTTTCTGCAAAACCACACGATAGGCATGCAAATGGTGCTTTTGGCAGAACGCGCGTGTGGATTTCTACCAAGCGACGTGAAAAGCATGCCGATGCTGCTCTTTTTAGCACCCGCACATGGATTTGTGCCAAAACGCGTTTTAAGCATGCGCATGCATCTTTTGGTAGACGCGGACGCAGTTTTCTGCAAAACCACACGATATGCATGCAAATGGTGCTTTTGGCAGAACGCGCGCGTGGATTTCTACCAAACGACGTGAAAAGCATGCCGATGCTGCTCTTTTTAACATCCGCACATGGATTTGTGCCAAAACGCGTTTTTAGCATGCACATGCATCTTTTGGTAGACGCGGACGCAGTTTTCTGCAAAACCACACGATATGCATGCAAATGGTGCTTTTGGCAGAACGCGCGTGTGGATTTCTACCAAACGACGTGAAAAGCATGCCGATGCTGCTCTTTTTAACATCCGCACATGGATTTGTGCCAAAGCGCGTTTTAAGCATGCGCATGCATCTTTTGGTAGACGCGGACGCAGTTTTCTGCAAAACCACACGATAGGCATGCAAATGGTGCTTTTGGCAGAACGCGCGTGTGGATTTCTACCAAACGACGTGAAAAGCATGCCGATGCTGCTCTTTTTAGCACCCGCACATGGATTTGTGCCAAAACGCGTTTTAAGCATGCGCATGCATCTTTTGGTAGACGCGGACGCAGTTTTCTGCAAAACCACACGATATGCATGCAAATGGTGCTTTTGGCAGAACGCGCGCGTGGATTTCTACCAAACGACGTCAAAAGCAAGCCGATGCTGCTCTTTTTAACATCCGCACATGGATTTGTGCCAAAGCGCGTTTTAAGCATGCGCATGCATCTTTTGGTAGACGCGGACGCAGTTTCTGCAAAACCACACGATAGGCATGCAAATGGTGCATTTGGCAGAACGCGCGTGTGGATTTCTACCAAACGACGTGAAAAGCATGCCGATGCTGCTCTTTTTAGCACCCGCACATGGATTTGTGCCAAAACGCGTTTTTAGCATGCACATGCATCTTTTGGTAGACGCGGACGCAGTTTTCTGCAAAACCACACGATATGCATGCAAATGGTGCTTTTGGCAGAACGCGCGTGTGGATTTCTACCAAACGACGTGAAAAGCATGCCGATGCTGCTCTTTTTAGCACCCGCACATGGATTTGTGCCAAAACGCGTTTTAAGCATGCGCATGCATCTTTTGGTAGACGCGGACGCAGTTTTCTGCAAAACCACACGATATGCATGCAAATGGTGCTTTTGGCAGAACGCGCGCGTGGATTTCTACCAAACGACGTGAAAAGCATGCCGATGCTGCTCTTTTTAGCACCCGCACATGGATTTGTGCCAAAACGCGTTTTAAGCATGCGCATGCATCTTTTGGTAGACGCGGACGCAGTTTTCTGCAAAACCACACGATATGCATGCAAATGGTGCTTTTGGCAGAACGCGCGTGTAGATTTCTACCAAACGACGTGAAAAGCATGCCGATGCTGCTCTTTTTAGCACCCGCACATGGATTTGTGCCAAAACGCGTTTTAAGCATGCGCATGCATCTTTTGGTAGACGCGGACGCAGTTTTCTGCAAAACCACACGATATGCATGCAAATGGTGCTTTTGGCTGAACGCGCGTGTGGATTTCTACCAAACGACGTGAAAAGCATGCCGATGCTGCTCTTTTTAGCACCCGCACATGGATTTGTGCCAAAACGCGTTTTAAGCATGCGCATGCATCTTTTGGTAGACGCGGACGCAGTTTTCTGCAAAACCACACGATATGCATGCAAATGGTGCTTTTGGCAGAACGCGCGCGTGGATTTCTACCAAACGACGTGAAAAGCATGCCGATGCTGCTCTTTTTAACATCCGCACATGGATTTGTGCCAAAGCGCGTTTTAAGCATGCGCATGCATCTTTTGGTAGACGCGGACGCAGTTTTCTGCAAAACCACACGATAGGCATGCAAATGGTGCTTTTGGCAGAACGCTCGCGTGGATTTCTACCAAACGACGTGAAAAGCATGCCGATGCTGCTCTTTTTAGCACCCGCACATGGATTTGTGCCAAAACGCGTTTTAAGCATGCGCATGCATCTTTTGGTAGACGCGGACGCAGTTTTCTGCAAAACCACACGATATGCATGCAAATGGTGCTTTTGGCAGAACGCGCGCGTGGATTTCTACCAAACGACGTGAAAAGCATGCCGATGCTGCTCTTTTTAACATCCGCACATGGATTTGTGCCAAAGCGCGTTTTAAGCATGCGCATGCATCTTTTGGTAGACGCGGACGCAGTTTTCTGCAAAACCACACGATAGGCATGCAAATGGTGCTTTTGGCAGAACGCGCGTGTGGATTTCTACCAAACGACGTGAAAAGCATGCCGATGCTGCTCTTTTTAGCACCCGCACATGGATTTGTGCCAAAACGCGTTTTAAGCATGCGCATGCATCTTTTGGTAGACGCGGACGCAGTTTTCTGCAAAACCACACGATAGGCATGCAAATGGTGCTTTTGGCAGAACGCGCGTGTGGATTTCTACCAAACGACGTGAAAAGCATGCCGATGCTGCTCTTTTTAGCACCCGCACATGGATTTGTGCCAAAACGCGTTTTAAGCATGCGCATGCATCTTTTGGTAGACGCGGACGCAGTTTTCTGCAAAACCACACGATATGCATGCAAATGGTGCTTTTGGCAGAACGCGCGCGTGGATTTGTACCAAACGACGTGAAAAGCATGCCGATGCTGCTCTTTTTAACATCCGCACATGGATTT
>NW_027460672.1:0-43779 GCF_050947875.1 Dermacentor variabilis | reverse complement strand
CAGAAACACACGATATGCATGCAAATGGTGCTTTTGGCAGAACGCGCGCGTGGATTTCTACCAAACGACGTGAAAAGGATGCCGATGCTGCTCTTTTTAGCATCCGCGCGAGGATTTGTGCCAAAGCGCGTTTTAAGCATGCGCATGCATCTTTTGGTAGACGCGGACGCAGTTTTCTGCAAAACCACACGATAGGCATGCAAATGGTGCTTTTGGCAGAACGCGCGCGTGGATTTCTACCAAACAACGTGAAAAGCATGCCGATGCTGCTCTTTTTAACATCCGCACATGGATTTGTGCCAAAGCGCGTTTTAAGCATGCGCATGCATCTTTGGTAGACGCGACGCAGTTTTCTGCAAAACCACACGATATGCATGCAAATGGTGCTTTTGGCAGAACGCGCGCGTGGATTTCTACCAAACGACGTGAAAAGCATGCCGATGCTGCTCTTTTTAACATCCCACATGGATTTGTGCCAAAAACGCGTTTTTAGCATGCGCATGCATCTTTTGGTAGACGCGGACGCAGTTTTCTGCAAAACCACACGATATGCATGCAAATCGTGCCTTTTGGCAGAACGCGCGCGTGGATTTCTACCAAACGACGTGAAAAGCATGCCGATGCTGCTCTTTTTAGCATCCGCACATGGATTTGTGCCAAAGCGCGTTTTAAGCATGCGCATGCATCTTTTGGTAGACGCGGACGCAGTTTTCTGCGAAACCACACGATAGGCATGCAAATGGTGCTTTTGGCAGAACGCGCGCGTGGATTTCTACCAAACAACGTGGAAAAGCATGCCGATGCTGCTCTTTTTTAGCACCCGCACATGGATTTGTGCCAAAACGCGTTTTAAGCATGCGCATGCATCTTTTGGTAGACGCGGGACGCAGTTTTCTGCAAAACCACACGATATGCATGCAAATGGTGCTTTTGGCAGAACGCGCGCGTGGATTTCTACCAAACGACGTGAAAAGCATGCCGATGCTCTTTTTTAACATCCGCACATGGATTTGTGCCAAAACGCGTTTTTAGCATGCGCATTGCATCTTTTGGTAGACGCGGACGCAGTTTTCTGAAAAACCACACGATAGGCATGCAAATGGTGCTTTTGGCAGAACGCGCGCCGTGGATTTCTGCCAAACAACGTGAAAAGCATGCCGATGCTGCTCTTTTTAGCACCCGCACATGGATTTGTGCCAAAACGCGTTTTTAGCATGCGCATGCATCTTTTGGTAGACGCGACGCAGTTTTCTGCAAAACCACACGATAGGCATGCAAATGGTGCTTTTGGCAGAACGCACGCGTGGATTTCTACCAAACAACGTGAAAAGCATGCCGATGCTGCTCTTTTAACATCCGCACATGGATTTGTGCCAAAGCGCGTTTTAAGCATGCGCATGCATCTTTTGGTAGACGCGGACGCAGTTTTCTGCAAAACCACACTATATGCATGCAAATGGTGCTTTTGGCAGAACGCGCGCGTGGATTTCTACAAAACGACGTGAAAAGCATGCCGATGCTGCTCTTTTTAACATCCGCACATGGATTTGTGCCAAAGCGCGTTTTAAGCATGCGCATGCATCTTTTGGTAGACGCGGACGCAGTTTTCTGCAAAACCACACAATAGGCATGCAAATGGTGCTTTTGGCAGAACGCGCATGTGGATTTCTACCAAACGAACGTGAAAAGCATGCCGATGCTGCTCTTTTTAGCACCCGCACATGGATTTGTGCCAAAACGCGTTTTAAGCATGCGCATGCATCTTTTGGTAGACGCGGACGCAGTTTTCTGCAAAACCACACGATATGCATGCAAATGGTGCTTTTGGCAGAACGCGCGCGTGGATTTCTACCAAACGACGTGAAAAGCATGCCGATGCTGCTCTTTTTAACATCCGCACATGGATTTGTGCAAAAACGCGTTTTTAGCATGCGCATGCATCTTTTGGTAGACGCGGACGCAGTTTTCTGCAAAACCACACGATATGCATGCAAATCGTGCTTTTTGGCAGAACGCGCGCGTGGATTTCTACCAAACGACGTGAAAAGCATGCCGATGCTGCTCTTTTTAGCATCCGCACATGGATTTGTGCCAAAGCGCGTTTTAAGCATGGCGCATGCATCTTTTGGTAGACGCGGACGCAGTTTTCTGCAAAACCACACGATAGGCATGCAAATGGTGCTTTTGGCACAACGCGCGCGTGGATTTCCTACCAAATAACGTGAAAAGCATGCCGATGCTGCTCTTTTAGCACCCGCACATGATTTGTGCCAAAACGCGTTTTTAGCATGCGTATGCATCTTTTGGTAGACGCGGACGCAGTTTTCTGCAAAACCACACGATAGGCATGCAAATGGTGCTTTTGGCAGAACGCGCGCGTGGATTTCTACCAAACGACGTGAAAAGCATGCCGATGCTGCTCTTTATAGCACCCGCACATGGATTTGTGCCAAAATGCGTTTTAAGCATGCGCATGCATCTTTTGGTAGACGCGGACGCAGTTTTCTGCAAAACCACACGATAGGCATGCAAATGGTGCTTTTGGCAGAACGGCGCGCGTGGATTTCTACCAAACGACGTGAAAAGCATGCCGATGCTGCTCTTTTTTAGCACCCGCACATGGATTTGTGCCAAAACGCGTTTTTAGCATGCGCATGCATCTCTTGGTAGACGCGGACGCAGTTTTCTGCAAAACCACACGATATGCATGCAAATGGTGCTTTTGGCAGAACGCGCGCGTGGATTTCTACCAAACGACGTGAAAAGGATGCCGATGCTGCTCTTTTTAGCATCCGCGCGAGGATTTGTGCCAAAGCGCGTTTTAAGCATGCGCATGCATCTTTTGGTAGACGCGGACGCAGTTTTCTGCAAAACCACACGATAGGCATGCAAATGGTGCTTTTGGCAGAACGCGCGCGTGGATTTCTACCAAACAACGTGAAAAGCATGCCGATGCTGCTCTTTTTAACATCCGCACATGGATTTGTGCCAAAGCGCGTTTTAAGCATGCGCATGCATCTTTTGGTAGACGCGGACGCAGTTTTCTGCAAAACCACACGATATGCATGCAAATGGTGCTTTTGGCAGAACGCGCGCGTGGATTTCTACCAAACGACGTGAAAAGCATGCCGATGCTGCTCTTTTTAACATCCCACATGGATTTGTGCCAAAACGCGTTTTTAGCATGCGCATGCATCTTTTGGTAGACGCGGACGCAGTTTTCTGCAAAACCACACGATATGCATGCAAATCGTGCTTTTGGCAGAACGCGCGCGTGGATTTCTACCAAACGACGTGAAAAGCATGCCGATGCTGCTCTTTTTAACATCCGCACATGGATTTGTGCCAAAGCGCGTTTTAAGCATGCGCATGCATCTTTTGGTAGACGCGGACGCAGTTTTCTGCAAAACCACACGATAGGCATGCAAATGGTGCTTTTGGCAGAACGCGCGCGTGGATTTCTACCAAACGACGTGAAAAGCATGCCGATGCTGCTCTTTTTAACATCCGCACATGGATTTGTGCCAAAGCGCGTTTTAAGCATGCGCATGCATCTTTTGGTAGACGTGGACGCAGTTTTCTGCAAAACCACACGATATGCATGCAAATGGTGCTTTTGGCAGAACGCGCGCGTGGATTTCTACCAAACAACGTGAAAAGCATGCCGATGCTGCTCTTTTTAGCACCCGCACATGGATTTGTGCCAAAACGCGTTTTAAGCATGCGCATGCATCTTTTGGTAGACGCGGACGCAGTTTTCTGCAAAACCACACGATATGCATGCAAATCTTGCTTTTGGCAGAACGCGCGCGTGGATTTCTACCAAACGACGTGAAAAGCATGCCGATGCTGCTCTTTTTAGCACCCGCACATGGATTTGTGCCAAAACGCGTTTTTAGCATGCGCATGCATCTTTTGGTAGACGCGGACGCAGTTTTCTGCAAAACCACACGATATGCATGCAAATGGTGCTTTTGGCAGAACGCGCGCGTGGATTTCTACCAAACGACGTGAAAAGCATGCCGATGCTGCTCTTTTTAGCATCCGCACATGGATTTGTGCCAAAGCGCGTTTTAAGCATGCGCATGCATCTTTTGGTAGACGCGGACGCAGTTTTCTGCAAAACCACACGATAGGCATGCAAATGGTGCTTTTGGCAGAACGCGCGCGTGGATTTCTACCAAACAACGTGAAAAGCATGCCGATGCTGCTCTTTTTAACATCCGCACATGGATTTGTGCCAAAGCGCGTTTTAAGCATGCGCATGCATCTTTTGGTAGACGCGGACACAGTTTTCTGCAAAACCACACAATAGGCATGCAAATGGTGCTTTTGGCAGAACGCGCTTGTGGATTTCTACCAAACGACGTGAAAAGCATGCCGATGCTGCTCTTTTTAGCACCCGCACATGGATTTGTGCCAAAACGCGTTTTAAGCATGCGCATGCATCTTTTGGTAGACGCGGACGCAGTTTTCTGCAAAACCACACGATATGCATGCAAATGGTGCTTTTGGCAGAACGCGCGCGTGGATTTCTACCAAACGACGTGAAAAGCATGCCGATGCTGCTCTTTTTAACATCCGCACATGGATTTGTGCCAAAACGCGTTTTTAGCATGCGCATGCATCTTTTGGTAGACGCGGACGCAGTTTTCTGCAAAACCACACGATAGGCATGCAAATGGTGCTTTTGGCAGAACGCGCGCGTAGATTTCTACCAAACGACGTGAAAAGCATGCCGATGCTGCTCTTTTTAGCACCCGCACATGGATTTGTGCCAAAACGCGTTTTAAGCACGCGCATGCATCTTTTGGTAGACGCGGACGCAGCTTTCTGCAAAACCACACGATAGGCATGCAAATGGTGCTTTTGGCAGAACGCGCGCGTGGATTTCTACCAAACAACGTGAAAAGCATGCCGATGCTGCTCTTTTTAGCACCCGCACATGGATTTGTGCCAAAACGCGTTTTTAGCATGCGCATGCATCTTTTGGTAGACGCGGACGCAGTTTTCTGCAAAACCACACGATAGGCATGCAAATGGTGCTTTTGGCAGAACGCGCGCGTGGATTTCTACCAAACGACGTGAAAAGCATGCCGATGCTGCTCTTTTTAACATCCGCACATGGATTTGTGCCAAAGCGCGTTTTAAGCATGCGCATGCATCTTTTGGTAGACGCGGACGCAGTTTTCTGCAAAACCACACGATATGCATGCAAATGGTGCTTTTGGCAGAACGCGCGCGTGGATTTCTACCAAACAACGTGAAAAGCATGCCGATGCTGCTCTTTTTAGCACCCGCACATGGATTTGTGCCAAAACGCGTTTTAAGCATGCGCATGCATCTTTTGGTGGACGCGGACGCAGTTTTCTGCAAAACCACACGATATGCATGCAAATGGTGCTTTTGGCAGAACGCGCGCGTGGATTTCTACCAAACGACGTGAAAAGCATGCCGATGCTGCTCTTTTTAACATCCGCACATGGATTTGTGCCAAAACGCGTTTTTAGCATGCGCATGCATCTTTTGGTAGACGCGGACGCAGTTTTCTGCAAAACCACACGATATGCATGCAAATCGTGCTTTTGGCAGAACGCGCACGTGGATTTTTACCAAACGACGTGAAAAGCATGCCGATGCTGCTCTTTTTAGCATCCGCACATGGATTTGTGCCAAAGCGCGTTTTAAGCATGCGCATGCATCTTTTGGTAGACGCGGACGCAGTTTTCTGCAAAACCACACGATAGGCATGCAAATGGTGCTTTTGGCAGAACGCGCGCGTGAATTTCTACCAAACAACGTGAAAAGCATGCCGATGCTGCTCTTTTTAGCACCCGCACATGGATTTGTGCCAAAACGCGTTTTTAGCATGCGCATGCATCTTTTGGTAGACGCGGACGCAGTTTTCCTGCAAAACCACACGATATGCATGCAAATGGTGCTTTTGGCAGAACGCGCGCGTGGATTTCTACCAAACGACGCGAAAAGCATGCCGATGCTGCTCTTTTTAACATCCGCACATGGATTTGTGCCAAAGCGCGTTTTAAGCATGCGCATGCATCTTTTGGTAGACGCGGACGCAGTTTTCTGCAAAACCACACAATAGGCATGCAAATGGTGCTTTTGGCAGAACGCGCGTGTGGATTTCTACCAAACGACGTGAAAAGCATGCCGATGCTGCTCTTTTTAGCATCCGCACATGGATTTGTGCCAAAGCGCGTTTTAAGCATGCGCATGCATCTTTTGGTAGACGCGGACGCAGTTTTCTGCAAAACCACAAGATAGGCATGCAAATGGTGCTTTAGCAGAACGCGCGCGTGGATTTCTACCAAACGACGTGAAAAGCATGCCGATGCTGCTCTTTTTAGCACCCGCACATGGATTTGTGCCAAAATGCGTTTTAAGCATGCGCATGCATCTTTTGGTAGACGCGGCCGCAGTTTTCTGCAAAACCACACGATATGCATGCAAATGGTGCTTTTGGCAGAACGCGCGCGTGGATTTCTACCAAACGACGTGAAAAGCATGCCGATGCTGCTCTTTTTAACATCCGCACATGGATTTGTGCCAAAGCGCGTTTTAAGCATGCGCATGCATCTTTTGGTAGACGCGGACGCAGTTTTCTGCAAAACCACACGATAGGCATGCAAATGGTGCTTTTGGCAGAACGCGCGCGTGGATTTCTACCAAACGACGTGAAAAGCATGCCGATGCTGCTCTTTTTAGCACCCGCACATGGATTTGTGCCAAAACGCGTTTTTAGCATGCGCATGCATCTCTTGGTAGACGCGGACGCAGTTTTCTGCAAAACCACACGATATGCATGCAAATGGTGCTTTTGGCAGAACGCGCGCGTGGATTTCTACCAAACAACGTGAAAAGCATGCCGATGCTGCTCTTTTTAACATCCGCACATGGATTTGTGCCAAAGCGCGTTTTAAGCATGCGCATGCATCTTTTGGTAGACGCGGACGCAGTTTTCTGCAAAACCACACGATATGCATGCAAATGGTGCTTTTGGCAGAACGCGCGCGTGGATTTCTACCAAACGACGTGAAAAGCATGCCCATGCTGCTCTTTTTAACATCCGCACATGGATTTGTGCCAAAACGCGTTTTTAGCATGCGCATGCATCTTTTGGTAGACGCGGACGCAGTTTTCTGCAAAACCACACGATAGGCATGCAATGGTGCTTTTGGCAGAACGCGCGCGTGGATTTCTACCAAACGACGTAAAAAGCATGCCGATGCTGCTCTTTTTAGCACCCGCACATGGATTTGTGCCAAAACGCGTTTTAAGCATGCGCATGCATCTTTTGGTAGACGCGGACGCAGTTTTCTGCAAAACCACACGATAGGCATGCAAATGGTGCTTTTGGCAGAACGCGCGCGTGGATTTCTGCCAAACAACGTGAAAAGCATGCCGATGCTGCTCTTTTTAGCACCCGCACATGGATTTGTGCCAAAACGCGTTTTTAGCATGCGCATGCATCTTTTGGTAGACGCGGACGCAGTTTTCTGCAAAACCACACGATAGGCATGCAAATGGTGCTTTTGGCAGAACGCGCGCGTGGATTTCTACCAAACGACGTGAAAAGCATGCCGATGCTGCTCTTTTTAACATCCGCACATGGATTTGTGCCAAAGCGCGTTTTAAGCATGCGCATGCATCTTTTGGTAGACGCGGACGCAGTTTTCTGCAAAACCACACGATATGCATGCAAATGGTGCTTTTGGCAGAACGCGCACGTGGATTTCTACCAAACGACGTGAAAAGCATGCCGATGCTGCTCTTTTTAACATCCGCACATGGATTTGTGCCAAAACGCGTTTTTAGCATGCGCATGCATCTTTTGGTAGACGCGGACGCAGTTTTCTGCAAAACCACACGATATGCATGCAAATCGTGCTTTTGGCAGAACGCGCGCGTGGATTTCTACCAAACGACGTGAAAAGCATGCCGATGCTGCTCTTTTTAGCATCCGCACATGGATTTGTGCCAAAGCGCGTTTTAAGCATGCGCATGCATCTTTTGGTAGACGCGGACGCAGTTTTCTGCAAAACCACACGATAGGCATGCAAATGGTGCTTTTGGCAGAACGCGCGCGTGGATTTCTACCAAACAACGTGAAAAGCATGCCGATGCTGCTCTTTTTAGCACCCGCACAGGGATTTGTGCCAACACGCGTTTTAAGCATGCGCATGCATCTTTTGGTAGACGCGGACGCAGTTTTCTGCAAAACCACACGATATGCATGCAAATGGTGCTTTTGGCAGAACGCGCGCGTGGATTTCTACCAAACGACGTGAAAAGCATGCCGATGCTGCTCTTTTTAACATCCGCACATGGATTCGTGCCAAAACGCGTTTTTAGCATGCGCATGCATCTTTTGGTAGACGCGGACGCAGTTTTCTGCAAAACCACACGATATGCATGCAAATCGTGCTTTTGGCAGAACGCGCGCGTGGATTTCTACCAAACGACGTGAAAAGCATGCCGATGCTGCTCTTTTTAGCATCCGCACATGGATTTGTGCCAAAGCGCGTTTTAAGCATGCGCATGCATCTTTTGGTAGACGCGGACGCAGTTTTCTGCAAAACCACACGATATGCATGCAAATGGTGCTTTTGGCAGAACGCGCGCGTGGATTTCTACCAAACGACGTGAAAAGCATGCCGATGCTGCTCTTTTTAACATCCGCACATGGATTTGTGCCAAAGCGCGTTTTAAGCATGCGCATGCATCTTTTGGTAGACGCGGACGCAGTGTTCTGCAAAACCACACGATAGGCATGCAAATGGTGCTTTTGGCAGAACGCGCGCGTGGATTTCTACCAAACGACGTGAAAAGCATGCCGATGCTGCTCTTTTTAGCACCCGCACATGGATTTGTGCCAAAACGCGTTTTTAGCATGCGCATGCATCTTTTGGTAGACGCGGACGCAGTTTTCTGCAAAACCACACGATATGCATGCAAATCGTGCTTTTGGCAGAACGCGCGCGTGGATTTCTACCAAACGACGTGAAAAGCATGCCGATGCTGCTCTTTTTAGCATCCGCACATGGATTTGTGCCAAAGCGCGTTTTAAGCATGCGCATGCATCTTTTGGTAGACGCGGACGCAGTTTTCTGCAAAACCACACGATATGCATGCAAATGGTGCTTTTGGCAGAACGCGCGCGTGGATTTCTACCAAACGACGTGAAAAGCATGCCGATGCTGCTCTTTTTAACATCCGCACATGGATTTGTGCCAAAGCGCGTTTTAAGCATGCGCATGCATCTTTTGGTAGACGCGGACGCAGTTTTCTGCAAAACCACACGATAGGCATGCAAATGGTGCTTTTGGCAGAACGCGCGCGTGGATTTCTACCAAACGACGTGAAAAGCATGCCGATGCTGCTCTTTTTAGCACCCGCACATGGATTTGTGCCAAAACGCGTTTTAAGCATGCGCATGCATCTTTTGGTAGACGCGGACGCAGTTTTCTGCAAAACCACACGATAGGCATGCAAGTGGTGCTTTTGGCAGAACGCGCGCGTGGATTTCTACCAAACAACGTGAAAAGCATGCCGATGCTGCTCTTTTTAGCACCCGCACATGGATTTGTGCCAAAACGCGTTTTTAGCATGCGCATGCATCTTTTGGTAGACGCGGACGCAGTTTTCTGCAAAACCACACGATAGGCATGCAAATGGTGCTTTTGGCAGAACGCGCGCGTGGATTTCTACCAAACGACGTGAAAAGCATGCCGATGCTGCTCTTTTTAACATCCGCACATGGATTTGTGCCAAAACGCGTTTTTAGCATGCGCATGCATCTTTTGGTAGACGCGGACGCAGTTTTCTGCAAAACCACACGATATGCATGCAAATGGTGCTTTTGGCAGAACGCGCGCGTGGATTTCTACCAAACGACGTGAAAAGCATGCCGATGCTGCTCTTTTTAACATCCGCACATGGATTTGTGCCAAAACGCGTTTTAAGCATGCGCATGCATCTTTTGGTAGACGCGGACGCAGTTTTCTGCAAAACCACACGATAGGCATGCAAATGGTGCTTTTGGCAGAACGCGCGTGTGGATTTCTACCAAACAACGTGAAAAGCATGCCGATGCTGCTCTTTTTAGCACCCGCACATGGATTTGTGCCAAAACGCGTTTTAAGCATGCGCATGCATCTTTTGGTAGACGCGGACGCAGTTTTCTGCAAAACCACACGATATGCATGCAAATGGTGCTTTTGGCAGAACGCGCGCGTGGATTTCTACCAAACGACGTGAAAAGCATGCCGATGCTGCTCTTTTTAACATCCGCACATGGATTTGTGCCAAAACGCGTTTTTAGCATGCGCATGCATCTTTTGGTAGACGCGGACGCAGTTTTCTGCAAA
This sequence comes from Dermacentor variabilis, assembly GCF_050947875.1. Classification (NCBI taxonomy): domain Eukaryota; kingdom Metazoa; phylum Arthropoda; class Arachnida; order Ixodida; family Ixodidae; genus Dermacentor; species Dermacentor variabilis. The sequence goes on along the minus strand of NW_027460672.1, from coordinate 33,391 downwards.
ACCACACGATATGCATGCAAATGGTGCTTTTGGCAGAACGCGCGCGTGGATTTCTACCAAACGACGTGAAAAGCATGCCGATGCTGCTCTTTTTAACATCCGCACATGGATTTGTGCCAAAACGCGTTTTTAGCATGCGCATGCATCTATTGGTAGACGCGGACGCAGTTTTCTGCAAAACCACACGATATGCATGCAAATCGTGCTTTTGGCAGAACGCGCGCGTGGATTTCTACCAAACGACGTGAAAAGCATGCCGATGCTGCTCTTTTTAGCATCCGCACATGGATTTGTGCCAAAGCGCGTTTTAAGCATGCGCATGCATCTTTTGGTAGACGCGGACGCAGTTTTCTGCAAAACCACACGATAGGCATGCAAATGGTGCTTTTGGCAGAACGCGCGCGTGGATTTCTACCAAACAACGTGAAAAGCATGCCGATGCTGCTCTTTTTAGCACCCGCACAGGGATTTGTGCCAAAACGCGTTTTAAGCATGCGCATGCATCTTTTGGTAGACGCGGACGCAGTTTTCTGCAAAACCACACGATATGCATGCAAATGGTGCTTTTGGCAGAACGCGCGCGTGGACTTCTACCAAACGACGTGAAAAGCATGCCGATGCTGCTCTTTTTAACATCCGCACATGGATTTGTGCCAAAACGCGTTTTTAGCATGCGCATGCATCTTTTGGTAGACGCGGACGCAGTTTTCTGCAAAACCACACGATATGCATGCAAATCGTGCTTTTGGCAGAACGCGCGCGTGGATTTCTACCAAACGACGTGAAAAGCATGCCGATGCTGCTCTTTTTAGCATCCGCACATGGATTTGTGCCAAAGCGCGTTTTAAGCATGCGCATGCATCTTTTGGTAGACGCGGACGCAGTTTTCTGCAAAACCACACGATATGCATGCAAATGGTGCTTTTGGCAGAACGCGCGCGTGGATTTCTACCAAACGACGTGAAAAGCATGCCGATGCTGCTCTTTTTAACATCCGCACATGGATTTGTGCCAAAGCGCGTTTTAAGCATGCGCATGCATCTTTTGGTAGACGCGGACGCAGTTTTCTGCAAAACCACACGATAGGCATGCAAGTGGTGCTTTTGGCAGAACGCGCGCGTGGATTTCTACCAAACAACGTGAAAAGCATGCCGATGCTGCTCTTTTTAGCACCCGCACATGGATTTGTGCCAAAACGCGTTTTTAGCATGCGCATGCATCTTTTGGTAGACGCGGACGCAGTTTTCTGCAAAACCACACGATAGGCATGCAAATGGTGCTTTTGGCAGAACGCGCGCGTGGATTTCTACCAAACGACGTGAAAAGCATGCCGATGCTGCTCTTTTTAACATCCGCACATGGATTTGTGCCAAAGCGCGTTTTAAGCATGCGCATGCATCTTTTGGTAGACGCGGACGCAGTTTTCTGCAAAACCACACGATATGCATGCAAATGGTGCTTTTGGCAGAACGCGCGCGTGGATTTCTACCAAACGACGTGAAAAGCATGCCGATGCTGCTCTTTTTAACATCCGCACATGGATTTGTGCCAAAGCGCGTTTTAAGCATGCGCATGCATCTTTTGGTAGACGCGGACGCAGTTTTCTGCAAAACCACACAATAGGCATGCAAATGGTGCTTTTGGCAGAACGCGCGTGTGGATTTCTACCAAACGACGTGAAAAGCATGCCGATGCTGCTCTTTTTAGCACCCGCACATGGATTTGTGCCAAAACGCGTTTTAAGCATGCGCATGCATCTTTTGGTAGACGCGGACGCAGTTTTCTGCAAAACCACACGATATGCATGCAAATGGTGCTTTTGGCAGAACGCGCGCGTGGATTTCTACCAGACGACGTGAAAAGCATGCCGATGCTGCTCTTTTTAACATCCGCACATGGATTTGTGCCAAAACGCGTTTTTAGCATGCGCATGCATCTTTTGGTAGACGCGGACGCAGTTTTCTGCAAAACCACACGATAGGCATGCAAATGGTGCTTTTGGCAGAACGCGCGCGTGGATTTCTACCAAACGACGTGAAAAGCATGCCGATGCTGCTCTTTTTAGCACCCGCACATGGATTTGTGCCAAAACGCGTTTTAAGCATGCGCATGCATCTTTTGGTAGACGCGGACGCAGTTTTCTGCAAGACCACACGATAGGCATGCAAATGGTGCTTTTGGCAGAACGCGCGCGTGGATTTCTACCAAACGACGTGAAAAGCATGCCGATGCTGCTCTTTTTAACATCCGCACATGGATTTGTGCCAAAGCGCGTTTTAAGCATGCGCATGCATCTTTTGGTAGACGCGGACGCAGTTTTCTGCAAAACCACACGATATGCATGCAAATGGTGCTTTTGGCAGAACGCGCGCGTGGATTTCTACCAAACGACGTGAAAAGCATGCCGATGCTGCTCTTTTTAACATCCGCACATGGATTTGTGCCAAAACGCGTTTTTAGCATGCGCATGCATCTTTTGGTAGACGCGGACGCAGTTTTCTGCAAAACCACACGATATGCATGCAAATCGTGCTTTTGGCAGAACGCGCGCGTGGATTTCTACCAAACGACGTGAAAAGCATGCCGATGCTGCTCTTTTTAGCATCCGCACATGGATTTGTGCCAAAGCGCGTTTTAAGCATGCGCATGCATCTTTTGGTACACGCGGACGCAGTTTTCTGCAAAACCACACGATAGGCATGCAAATGGTGCTTTTGGCAGAACGCGCGCGTGGATTTCTACCAAACAACGTGAAAAGCATGCCGATGCTGCTCTTTTTAGCACCCGCACATGGATTTGTGCCAAAACGCGTTTTAAGCATGCGCATGCATCTTTTGGTAGACGCGGACACAGTTTTCTGCAAAACCACACGATATGCATGCAAATGGTGCTTTTGGCAGAACGCGTGCGTGGATTTCTACCAAACGACGTGAAAAGCATGCCGATGCTGCTCTTTTTAACATCCGCACATGGATTTCTGCCAAAACGCGTTTTTAGCATGCGCATGCATCTTTTGGTAGACGCGGACGCAGTTTTCTGCAAAACCACACGATATGCATGCAAATCGTGCTTTTGGCAGAACGCGCGCGTGGATTTCTACCAAACGACGTGAAAAGCATGCCGATGCTGCTCTTTTTAGCATCCGCACATGGATTTGTGCCAAAGCGCGTTTTAAGCATGCGCATGCATCTTTTGGTAGACGCGGACGCAGTTTTCTGCAAAACCACACGATAGGCATGCAAATGGTGCTTTTGGCAGAACGCGCGCGTGGATTTCTACCAAACAACGTGAAAAGCATGCCGATGCTGCTCTTTTTAGCACCCGCACATGGATTTGTGCCAAAACGCGTTTTTAGCATGCGCATGCATCTTTTGGTAGACGCGGACGCAGTTTTCTGCAAAACCACACGATAGGCATGCAAATGGTGCTTTTAGCAGAACGCGCGCGTGGATTTCTACCAAACAACGTGAAAAGCATGCCGATGCTGCTCTTTTTAACATCCGCACATGGATTTGTGCCAAAGCGCGATTTAAGCATGCGCATGCATCTTTTGGTAGACGCGGACGCAGTTTTCTGCAAAACCACACGATATGCATGCAAATGGTGCTTTTGGCAGAACGCGCGCGTGGATTTCTACCAAACGACGTGAAAAGCATGCCGATGCTGCTCTTTTTAACATCCGCACATGGATTTGTGCCAAAGCGCGTTTTAAGCATGCGCATGCATCTTTTGGAGACGCGGACGCAGTTTTCTGCAAAACCACACAATAGGCATGCAAATGGTGCTTTTGGCAGAACGCGCGTGTGGATTTCTACCAAACGACGTGAAAAGCATGCCGATGCTGCTCTTTTTAGCATCCGCACATGGATTTGTGCCAAAGCGCGTTTTAAGCATGCGCATGCATCTTTTGGTAGACGCGGACGCAGTTTTCTGCAAAACCACACGATAGGCATGCAAATGGTGCTTTTGGCAGAACGCGCGCGTGGATTTCTACCAAACAACGTGAAAAGCATGCCGATGCTGCTCTTTTTAGCACCCGCACATGGATTTGTGCCAAAGCGCGTTTTAAGCGTGCGCATGCATCTTTTGGTAGACGCGGACGCAGTTTTCTGCAAAACCATACGATAGGCATGCAAATGGTGCTTTTGGCAGAACGCGCGCGTGGATTTCTACCAAACGACGTGAAAAGCATGCCGATGCTGCTCTTTTTAACATCCGCACATGGATTTGTGCCAAAGCGCGTTTTAAGCATGCGCATGCATCTTTTGGTAGACGCGGACGCAGTTTTCTGCAAAACCACACGATATGCATGCAAATCGTGCTTTTGGCAGAACGCGCGCGTGAATTTCTACCAAACGACGTGAAAAGCATGCCGATGCTGCTCTTTTTAGCACCCGCACATGGATTTGTGCCAAAACGCGTTTTTAGCATGCGCATGCATCTTTTGGTAGACGCGGACGCAGTTTTCTGCAAAACCACACGATATGCATGCAAATCGTGCTTTTGGCAGAACGCGCGCGTAGATTTCTACCAAACGACGTGAAAAGCATGCCGATGCTGCTCTTTTTAGCATCCGCACATGGATTTGTGCCAAAGCGCGTTTTAAGCATGCGCATGCATCTTTTGGTAGACGCGGACGCAGTTTTCTGCAAAACCACACGATAGGCATGCAAATGGTGCTTTTGGCAGAACGCGCGCGTGGATTTCTACCAAACAACGTGAAAAGCATGCCGATGCTGCTCTTTTTAGCACCCGCACATGGATTTGTGCCAAAACGCGTTTTAAGCATGCGCATGCATCTTTTGGTAGACGCGGACGCAGTTTTCTGCAAAACCACACGATAGGCATGCAAATGGTGCTTTTGGCAGAAGGCGCGCGTGGATTTCTACCAAACAACGTGAAAAGCATGCCGATGCTGCTCTTTTTAGCACCCGCACATGGATTTGTGCCAAAACGCGTTTTAAGCATGCGCATGCATCTTTTGGTAGACGCGGACGCAGTTTTCTGCAAAACCACACGATATGCATGCAAATGGTGCTTTTGGCAGAACGCGTGCGTGGATTTCTACCAAACGACGTGAAAAGCATGCCGATGCTGCTCTTTTTAACATCCGCACATGGATTTCTGCCAAAACGCGTTTTTAGCATGCGCATGCATCTTTTGGTATACGCGGACGCAGTTTTCTGCAAAACCACACGATATGCATGCAAATCGTGCTTTTGGCAGAACGCGCGCGTGGATTTCTAACAAACGACGTGAAAAGCATGCCGATGCTGCTCTTTTTAGCATCCGCACATGGATTTGTGCCAAAGCGCGTTTTAAGCATGCGCATGCATCTTTTGGTAGACGCGGACGCAGTTTTCTGCAAAACCACACGATAGGCATGCAAATGGTGCTTTTGGCAGAACGCGCGCGTGGATTTCTACCAAACAACGTGAAAATCATGCCGATGCTGCTCTTTTTAGCACCCGCACATGGATTTGTGCCAAAACGCGTTTTTAGCATGCGCATGCATCTTTTGGTAGACGCGGACGCAGTTTTCTGCAAAACCACACGATAGGCATGCAAATGGTGCTTTTGGCAGAACGCGCGCGTGGATTTCTACCAAACAACGTGAAAAGCATGCGATGCTGCTCTTTTTAACATCCGCACATGGATTTGTGCCAAAGCGCGATTTAAGCATGCGCATGCATCTTTTGGTAGACGCGGACGCAGTTTTCTGCAAAACCACACGATATGCATGCAAATGGTGCTTTTGGCAGAACGCGCGCGTGGATTTCTACCAAACGACGTGAAAAGCATGCCGATGCTGCTCTTTTTAACATCCGCACATGGATTTGTGCCAAAGCGCGTTTTAAGCATGCGCATGCATCTTTTGGAGACGCGGACGCAGTTTTCTGCAAAACCACACAATAGGCATGCAAATGGTGCTTTTGGCAGAACGCGCGTGTGGATTTCTACCAAACGACGTGAAAAGCATGCCGATGCTGCTCTTTTTAGCACCCGCACATGGATTTGTGCCAATACGCGTTTTAAGCATGCGCATGCATCTTTTGGTAGACGCGGACGCAGTTTTCTGCCAAACCACACGATATGCATGCAAATGGTGCTTTTGGCAGAACGCGCGCGTGGATTTCTACCAAACGACGTGAAAAGCATGCCGATGCTGCTCTTTTTAGCATCCGCACATGGATTTGTGCCAAAGCGCGTTTTAAGCATGCGCATGCATCTTTTGGTAGACGCGGACGCAGTTTTCTGCAAAACCACACGATAGGCATGCAAATGGTGCTTTTGGCAGAACGCGCGCGTGGATTTCTACCAAACAACGTGAAAAGCATGCCGATGCTGCTCTTTTTAGCACCCGCACATGGATTTGTGCCAAAACGCGTTTTTAGCATGCGCATGCATCTTTTGGTAGACGCGGACGCAGTTTTCTGCAAAACCACACGATAGGCATGCAAATGGTGCTTTTGGCAGAACGCGCGCGTGGATTTCTACCAAACAACGTGAAAAGCATGCCGATGCTGCTCTTTTTAACATCCGCACATGGATTTGTGCCAAAGCGCGATTTAAGCATGCGCATGCATCTTTTGGTAGACGCGGACGCAGTTTTCTGGAAAACCACACGATATGCATGCAAATGGTGCTTTTGGCAGAACGCGCGCGTGGATTTCTACCAAACGACGTGAAAAGCATGCCGATGCTGCTCTTTTTAACATCCGCACATGGATTTGTGCCAAAGCGCGTTTTAAGCATGCGCATGCATCTTTTGGAGACGCGGACGCAGTTTTCTGCAAAACCACACAATAGGCATGCAAATGGTGCTTTTGGCAGAACGCGCGTGTGGATTTCTACCAAACGACGTGAAAAGCATGCCGATGCTGCTCTTTTTAGCACCCGCACATGGATTTGTGCCAATACGCGTTTTAAGCATGCGCATGCATCTTTTGGTAGACGCGGACGCAGTTTTCTGCCAAACCACACGATATGCATGCAAATGGTGCTTTTGGCAGAACGCGCGCGTGGATTTCTACCAAACGACGTGAAAAGCATGCCGATGCTGCTCTTTTTAGCATCCGCACATGGATTTGTGCCAAAGCGCGTTTTAAGCATGCGCATGCATCTTTTGGTAGACGCGGACGCAGTTTTCTGCAAAACCACACGATAGGCATGCAAATGGTGCTTTTGGCAGAACGCGCGCGTGGATTTCTACCAAACAACGTGAAAAGCATGCCGATGCTGCTCTTTTTAGCACCCGCACATGGATTTGTGCCAAAGCGCGTTTTAAGCATGCGCATGCATCTTTTGGTAGACGCGGACGCAGTTTTCTGCAAAACCACACGATAGGCATGCAAATGGTGCTTTTGGCAGAACGCGCGCGTGGATTTCTACCAAACGACGTGAAAAGCATGCCGATGCTGCTCTTTTTAACATCCGCACATGGATTTGTGCCAAAACGCGTTTTTAGCATGCGCATGCATCTTTTGGTAGACGCGGACGCAGTTTTCTGCAAAACCACACGATATGCATGCAAATCGTGCTTTTGGCAGAACGCGCGCGTGGATTTCTACCAAACGACGTGAAAAGCATGCCGATGCTGCTCTCTTTAGCATCCGCACATGGATTTGTGCCAAAGCGCGTTTTAAGCATGCGCATGCATCTTTTGGTAGACGCGGACGCAGTTTTCTGCAAAACCACACGATAGGCATGCAAATGGTGCTTTTGGCAGAACGCGCGCGTGGATTTCTACCAAACAACGTGAAAAGCATGCCGATGCTGCTCTTTTTAGCACCCGCACATGGATGTGTGCCAAAACGCGTTTTAAGCATGCGCATGCATCTTTTGGTAGACGCGGACGCAGTTTTCTGCAAAACCACACGATAGGCATGCAAATGGTGCTTTTGGCAGAACGCGCGCGTGGATTTCTACCAAACAACGTGAAAAGCATGCCGATGCTGCTCTTTTTAGCACCCGCACATGAATTTGTGCCAAAGCGCGTTTTAAGCATGCGCATGCATCTTTTGGTAGACGCGGATGCAGTTTTCTGCAAAACCACACGATATGCATGCAAATCGTGCTTTTGGCAGAACGCGCGCGTGAATTTCTACCAAACGACGTGAAAAGCATGCCGATGCTGCTCTTTTTAGCACCCGCACATGGATTTGTGCCAAAACGCGTTTTTAGCATGCGCATGCATCTTTTGGTAGACGCGGACGCAGTTTTCTGCAAAACCACACGATATGCATGCAAATCGTGCTTTTGGCAGAACGCGCGCGTGGATTTCTACCAAACGACGTGAAAAGCATGCCGATGCTGCTCTTTTTAGCATCCGCACATGGATTTGTGCCAAAGCGCGTTTTAAGCATGCGCATGCATCTTTTGGTAGACGCGGACGCAGTTTTCTGCAAAACCACACGATAGGCATGCAAATGGTGCTTTTGGCAGAACGCGCGCGTGGATTTCTACCAAACAACGTGAAAAGCATGCCGATGCTGCTCTTTTTAGCACCCGCACATGGATGTGTGCCAAAACGCGTTTTAAGCATGCGCATGCATCTTTTGGTAGACGCGGACGCAGTTTTCTGCAAAACCACACGATAGGCATGCAAATGGTGCTTTTGGCAGAACGCGCGCGTGGATTTCTACCAAACAACGTGAAAAGCATGCCGATGCTGCTCTTTTTAGCACCCGCACATGGATTTGTGCCAAAACGCGTTTTTAGCATGCGCATGCATCTTTTGGTAGACGCGGACGCAGTTTTCTGCAAAACCACACGATAGGCATGCAAATGGTGCTTTTGGCAGAACGCGCGCGTGGATTTCTACCAAACAACGTGAAAAGCATGCCGATGCTGCTCTTTTTAACATCCGCACACGGATTTGTGCCAAAGCGCGATTTAAGCATGCGCATGCATCTTTTGGTAGACGCGGACGCAGTTTTCTGCAAAACCACACGATATGCATGCAAATGGTGCTTTTGGCAGAACGCGCGCGTGGATTTCTACCAAACGACGTGAAAAGCATGCCGATGCTGCTCTTTTTAGCATCCGCACATGGATTTGTGCCAAAGCGCGTTTTAAGCATGCGCATGCATCTTTTGGTAGACGCGGACGCAGTTTTCTGCAAAACCACACGATAGGCATGCAAATGGTGCTTTTGGCAGAACGCGCGCGTGGATTTCTACCAAACAACGTGAAAAGCATGCCGATGCTGCTCTTTTTAGCACCCGCACATGGATTTGTGCCAAAACGCGTTTTAAGCATGCGCATGCATCTTTTGGTAGACGCGGACGCAGTTTTCTGCAAAACCACACGATATGCATGCAAATGGTGCTTTTGGCAGAACGCGTGCGTGGATTTCTACCAACCGACGTGAAAAGCATGCCGATGCTGCTCTTTTTAACATCCGCACATGGATTTCTGCCAAAACGCGTTTTTAGCATGCGCATGCATCTTTTGGTAGACGCGGACGCAGTTTTCTGCAAAACCACACGATATGCATGCAAATCGTGCTTTTGGCAGAACGCGCGCGTGGATTTCTGCCAAACGACGTGAAAAGCATGCCGATGCTGCTCTTTTTAGCATCCGCACATGGATTTGTGCCAAAGCGCGTTTTAAGCATGCGCATGCATCTTTTGGTAGACGCGGACGCAGTTTTCTGCAAAACCACACGATAGGCATGCAAATGGTGCTTTTGGCAGAACGCGCGCGTGGATTTCTACCAAACAACGTGAAAAGCATGCCGATGCTGCTCTTTTTAGCACCCGCACATGGATTTGTGCCAAAACGCGTTTTTAGCATGCGCATGCATCTTTTGGTAGACGCGGACGCAGTTTTCTGCAAAACCACACGATAGGCATGCAAATGGTGCTTTTGGCAGAACGCGCGCGTGGATTTCTACCAAACGACGTGAAAAGCATGCCGATGCTGCTCTTTTTAACATCCGCACATGGATTTGTGCCAAAGCGCGTTTTAAGCATGCGCATGCATCTTTTGGAGACGCGGACGCAGTTTTCTGCAAAACCACACAATAGGCATGCAAATGGTGCTTTTGGCAGAACGCGCGTGTGGATTTCTACCAAACGACGTGAAAAGCATGCCGATGCTGCTCTTTTTAGCACCCGCACATGGATTTGTGCCAAAACGCGTTTTAAGCATGCGCATGCATCTTTTGGTAGACGCGGACGCAGTTTTCTGCCAAACCACACGATATGCATGCAAATGGTGCTTTTGGCAGAACGCGCGCGTGGATTTCTACCAAACGACGTGAAAAGCATGCCGATGCTGCTCTTTTTAGCATCCGCACATGGATTTGTGCCAAAGCGCGTTTTAAGCATGCGCATGCATCTTTTGGTAGACGCGGACGCAGTTTTCTGCAAAACCACACGATAGGCATGCAAATGGTGCTTTTGGCAGAACGCGCGCGTGGATTTCTACCAAACGACGTGAAAAGCATGCCGATGCTGCTCTTTTTAGCACCCGCACATGGATTTGTGCCAAAATGCGTTTTAAGCATGCGCATGCATCTTTTGGTAGACGCGGACGCAGTTTTCTGCAAAACCACACGATATGCATGCAAATGGTGCTTTTGGCAGAACGCGCGCGTGGATTTCTACCAAACGACGTGAAAAGCATGCCGATGCTGCTCTTTTTAACATCCGCACATGGATTTGTGCCAAAGCGCGTTTTAAGCATGCGCATGCATCTTTTGGTAGACGCGGACGCAGTTTTCTGCAAAACCACACGATAGGCATGCAAATGGTGCTTTTGGCAGAACGCGCGCGTGGATTGCTACCAAACGACGTGAAAAGCATGCCGATGCTGCTGTTTTTAGCACCCGCACATGGATTTGTGCCAAAACGCGTTTTTAGCATGCGCATGCATCTCTTGGTAGACGCGGACGCAGTTTTCTGCAAAACCACACGATATGCATGCAAATGGTGCTTTTGGCAGAACGCGCGCGTGGATTTCTACCAAACGACGTGAAAAGCATGCCGATGCTGCTCTTTTTAACATCCGCACATGGATTTGTGCCAAAACGCGTTTTTAGCATGCGCATGCATCTTTTGGTAGACGCGGACGCAGTTTTCTGCAAAACCACACGATATGCATGCAAATCGTGCTTTTGGCAGAACGCGCGCGTGGATTTCTACCAAACGACGTGAAAAGCATGCCGATGCTGCTCTTTTTAGCATCCGCACATGGATTTGTGCCAAAGCGCGTTTTAAGCATGCGCATGCATCTTTTGGTAGACGCGGACGCAGTTTTCTGCAAAACCACACGACAGGCATGCAAATGGTGCTTTTGGCAGAACGCGCGCGTGGATTTCTACCAAACAACGTGAAAAGCATGCCGATGCTGCTCTTTTTAGCACCCGCACATGGATTCGTGCCAAAACGCGTTTTAAGCATGCGCATGCATCTTTTGGTAGACGCGGACGCAGTTTTCTGCAAAACCACACGATATGCATGCAAATGGTGCTTTTGGCAGAACGCGCGCGTGGATTTCTACCAAACGACGTGAAAAGCATGCCGATGCTGCTCTTTTAAACATCCGCACATGTATTTGTGCCAAAACGCGTTTTTAGCATGCGCATGCATCTTTTGGTAGACGCGGACGCAGTTTTCTGCAAAACCACACGATATGCATGCAAATGGTGCTTTTGGCAGAACGCGCGCGTGGATTTCTACCAAACGACGTGAAAAGCATGCCGATGCTGCTCTTTTTAGCACCCGCACATGGATTTGTGCCAAAACGCGTTTTAAGCATGCGCATGCATCTTTTGGTAGACGCGGACGCAGTTTTCTGCAAAACCACACGATATGCATGCAAATCGTGCTTTTGGCAGAACGCGCGCGTGGATTTCTACCAAACGACGTGAAAAGCATGCCGATGCTGCTCTTTTTAGCACCCGCACATGGATTTGTGCCAAAACGCGTTTTTAGCATGCGCATGCATCTTTTGGTAGACGCGGACGCAGTTTTCTGCAAAACCACACGATATGCATGCAAATGGTGCTTTTGGCAGAACGCGCGCGTGGATTTCTACCAAACGACGTGAAAAGCATGCCGATGCTGCTCTTTTTAGCATCCGCACATGGATTTGTGCCAAAGCGCGTTTTAAGCATGCGCATGCATCTTTTGGTAGACGCGGACGCAGTTTTCTGCAAAACCACACGATAGGCATGCAAATGGTGCTTTTGGCAGAACGCGCGCGTGGATTTCTACCAAACAACGTGAAAAGCATGCCGATGCTGCTCTTTTTAACATCCGCACATGGATTTGTGCCAAAGCGCGTTTTAAGCATGCGCATGCATCTTTTGGTAGACGCGGACGCAGTTTTCTGCAAAACCACACGATATGCATGCAAATGGTGCTTTTGGCAGAACGCGCGCGTGGATTTCTACCAAACGACGTGAAAAGCATGCCGATGCTGCTCTTTTTAACATCCGCACATGGATTTGTGCCAAAGCGCGTTTTAAGCATGCGCATGCATCTTTTGGTAGACGCGGACGCAGTTTTCTGCAAAACCACACAATAGGCATGCAAATGGTGCTTTTGGCAGAACGCGCGTGTGGATTTCTACCAAACGACGTGAAAAGCATGCCGATGCTGCTCTTTTTAGCACCCGCACATGGATTTGTGCCAAAACGCGTTTTAAGCATGCGCATGCATCTTTTGGTAGACGCGGACGCAGTTTTCTGCAAAACCACACGATATGCATGCAAATGGTGCTTTTGGCGGAAGGCGCGCGTGGATTTCTACCAAACGACGTGAAAAGCATGCCGATGCTGCTCTTTTTAACATCCGCACATGGATTTGTGCCAAAACGCGTTTTTAGCATGCCCATGCATCTTTTGGTAGACGCGGACGCAGTTTTCTGCAAAACCACACGATAGGCATGCAAATGGTGCTTTTGGCAGAACGCGCGCGTGGATTTCTACCAAACGACGTGAAAAGCATGCCGATGCTGCTCTTTTTAACATCCGCACATGGATTTCTGCCAAAACGCGTTTTTAGCATGCGCATGCATCTTTTGGTAGACGCGGACGCAGTTTTCTGCAAAACCACACGATATGCATGCAAATCGTGCTTTTGGCAGAACGCGCGCGTGGATTTCTGCCAAACGACGTGAAAAGCATGCCGATGCTGCTCTTTTTAGCATCCGCACATGGATTTGTGCCAAAGCGCGTTTTAAGCATGCGCATGCATCTTTTGGTAGACGCGGACGCAGTTTTCTGCAAAACCACACGATAGGCATGCAAATGGTGCTTTTGGCAGAACGCGCGCGTGGATTTCTACCAAACAACGTGAAAAGCATGCCGATGCTGCTCTTTTTAGCACCCGCACATGGATTTGTGCCAAAACGCGTTTTTAGCATGCGCATGCATCTTTTGGTAGACGCGGACGCAGTTTTCTGCAAAACCACACGATAGGCATGCAAATGGTGCTTTTGGCAGAACGCGCGCGTGGATTTCTACCAAACGACGTGAAAAGCATGCCGATGCTGCTCTTTTTAACATCCGCACATGGATTTGTGCCAAAGCGCGTTTTAAGCATGCGCATGCATCTTTTGGAGACGCGGACGCAGTTTTCTGCAAAACCACACAATAGGCATGCAAATGGTGCTTTTGGCAGAACGCGCGTGTGGATTTCTACCAAACAACGTGAAAAGCATGCCGATGCTGCTCTTTTTAGCACCCGCACATGGATTCGTGCCAAAACGCGTTTTAAGCATGCGCATGCATCTTTTGGTAGACGCGGACGCAGTTTTCTGCAAAACCACACGATATGCATGCAAATGGTGCTTTTGGCAGAACGCGCGCGTGGATTTCTACCAAACGACGTGAAAAGCATGCCGATGCTGCTCTTTTAAACATCCGCACATGTATTTGTGCCAAAACGCGTTTTTAGCATGCGCATGCATCTTTTGGTAGACGCGGACGCAGTTTTCTGCAAAACCACACGATATGCATGCAAATGGTGCTTTTGGCAGAACGCGCGCGTGGATTTCTACCAAACGACGTGAAAAGCATGCCGATGCTGCTCTTTTTAGCACCCGCACATGGATTTGTGCCAAAACGCGTTTTAAGCATGCGCATGCATCTTTTGGTAGACGCGGACGCAGTTTTCTGCAAAACCACACGATATGCATGCAAATCGTGCTTTTGGCAGAACGCGCGCGTGGATTTCTACCAAACGACGTGAAAAGCATGCCGATGCTGCTCTTTTTAGCACCCGCACATGGATTTGTGCCAAAACGCGTTTTTAGCATGCGCATGCATCTTTTGGTAGACGCGGACGCAGTTTTCTGCAAAACCACACGATATGCATGCAAATGGTGCTTTTGGCAGAACGCGCGCGTGGATTTCTACCAAACGACGTGAAAAGCATGCCGATGCTGCTCTTTTTAGCATCCGCACATGGATTTGTGCCAAAGCGCGTTTTAAGCATGCGCATGCATCTTTTGGTAGACGCGGACGCAGTTTTCTGCAAAACCACACGATAGGCATGCAAATGGTGCTTTTGGCAGAACGCGCGCGTGGATTTCTACCAAACAACGTGAAAAGCATGCCGATGCTGCTCTTTTTAACATCCGCACATGGATTTGTGCCAAAGCGCGTTTTAAGCATGCGCATGCATCTTTTGGTAGACGCGGACGCAGTTTTCTGCAAAACCACACGATATGCATGCAAATGGTGCTTTTGGCAGAACGCGCGCGTGGATTTCTACCAAACGACGTGAAAAGCATGCCGATGCTGCTCTTTTTAACATCCGCACATGGATTTGTGCCAAAGCGCGTTTTAAGCATGCGCATGCATCTTTTGGTAGACGCGGACGCAGTTTTCTGCAAAACCACACAATAGGCATGCAAATGGTGCTTTTGGCAGAACGCGCGTGTGGATTTCTACCAAACGACGTGAAAAGCATGCCGATGCTGCTCTTTTTAGCACCCGCACATGGATTTGTGCCAAAACGCGTTTTAAGCATGCGCATGCATCTTTTGGTAGACGCGGACGCAGTTTTCTGCAAAACCACACGATATGCATGCAAATGGTGCTTTTGGCGGAAGGCGCGCGTGGATTTCTACCAAACGACGTGAAAAGCATGCCGATGCTGCTCTTTTTAACATCCGCACATGGATTTGTGCCAAAACGCGTTTTTAGCATGCCCATGCATCTTTTGGTAGACGCGGACGCAGTTTTCTGCAAAACCACACGATAGGCATGCAAATGGTGCTTTTGGCAGAACGCGCGCGTGGATTTCTACCAAACGACGTGAAAAGCATGCCGATGCTGCTCTTTTTAACATCCGCACATGGATTTCTGCCAAAACGCGTTTTTAGCATGCGCATGCATCTTTTGGTAGACGCGGACGCAGTTTTCTGCAAAACCACACGATATGCATGCAAATCGTGCTTTTGGCAGAACGCGCGCGTGGATTTCTGCCAAACGACGTGAAAAGCATGCCGATGCTGCTCTTTTTAGCATCCGCACATGGATTTGTGCCAAAGCGCGTTTTAAGCATGCGCATGCATCTTTTGGTAGACGCGGACGCAGTTTTCTGCAAAACCACACGATAGGCATGCAAATGGTGCTTTTGGCAGAACGCGCGCGTGGATTTCTACCAAACAACGTGAAAAGCATGCCGATGCTGCTCTTTTTAGCACCCGCACATGGATTTGTGCCAAAACGCGTTTTTAGCATGCGCATGCATCTTTTGGTAGACGCGGACGCAGTTTTCTGCAAAACCACACGATAGGCATGCAAATGGTGCTTTTGGCAGAACGCGCGCGTGGATTTCTACCAAACGACGTGAAAAGCATGCCGATGCTGCTCTTTTTAACATCCGCACATGGATTTGTGCCAAAGCGCGTTTTAAGCATGCGCATGCATCTTTTGGAGACGCGGACGCAGTTTTCTGCAAAACCACACAATAGGCATGCAAATGGTGCTTTTGGCAGAACGCGCGTGTGGATTTCTACCAAACGACGTGAAAAGCATGCCGATGCTGCTCTTTTTAGCACCCGCACATGGATTTGTGCCAAAACGCGTTTTAAGCATGCGCATGCATCTTTTGGTAGACGCGGACGCAGTTTTCTGCCAAACCACACGATATGCATGCAAATGGTGCTTTTGGCAGAACGCGCGCGTGGATTTCTACCAAACAACGTGAAAAGCATGCCGATGCTGCTCTTTTTAGCATCCGCACATGGATTTGTGCCAAAGCGCGTTTTAAGCATGCGCATGCATCTTTTGGTAGACGCGGACGCAGTTTTCTGCAAAACCACACGATAGGCATGCAAATGGTGCTTTTGGCAGAACGCGCGCGTGGATTTCTACCAAACGACGTGAAAAGCATGCCGATGCTGCTCTTTTTAGCACCCGCACATGGATTTGTGCCAAAATGCGTTTTAAGCATGCGCATGCATCTTTTGGTAGACGCGGACGCAGTTTTCTGCAAAACCACACGATATGCATGCAAATGGTGCTTTTGGCAGAACGCGCGCGTGGATTTCTACCAAACGACGTGAAAAGCATGCCGATGCTGCTCTTTTTAACATCCGCACATGGATTTGTGCCAAAGCGCGTTTTAAGCATGCGCATGCATCTTTTGGTAGACGCGGACGCAGTTTTCTGCAAAACCACACGATAGGCATGCAAATGGTGCTTTTGGCAGAACGCGCGAGTGGATTGCTACCAAACGACGTGAAAAGCATGCCGATGCTGCTGTTTTTAGCACCCGCACATGGATTTGTGCCAAAACGCGTTTTTAGCATGCGCATGCATCTCTTGGTAGACGCGGACGCAGTTTTCTGCAAAACCACACGATATGCATGCAAATGGTGCTTTTGGCAGAACGCGCGCGTGGATTTCTACCAAACGACGTGAAAAGCATGCCGATGCTGCTCTTTTTAACATCCGCACATGGATTTGTGCCAAAACGCGTTTTTAGCATGCGCATGCATCTTTTGGTAGACGCGGACGCAGTTTTCTGCAAAACCACACGATATGCATGCAAATCGTGCTTTTGGCAGAACGCGCGCGTGGATTTCTACCAAACGACGTGAAAAGCATGCCGATGCTGCTCTTTTTAGCATCCGCACATGGATTTGTGCCAAAGCGCGTTTTAAGCATGCGCATGCATCTTTTGGTAGACGCGGACGCAGTTTTCTGCAAAACCACACGACAGGCATGCAAATGGTGCTTTTGGCAGAACGCGCGCGTGGATTTCTACCAAACAACGTGAAAAGCATGCCGATGCTGCTCTTTTTAGCACCCGCACATGGATTCGTGCCAAAACGCGTTTTAAGCATGCGCATGCATCTTTTGGTAGACGCGGACGCAGTTTTCTGCAAAACCACACGATATGCATGCAAATGGTGCTTTTGGCAGAACGCGCGCGTGGATTTCTACCAAACGACGTGAAAAGCATGCCGATGCTGCTCTTTTAAACATCCGCACATGTATTTGTGCCAAAACGCGTTTTTAGCATGCGCATGCATCTTTTGGTAGACGCGGACGCAGTTTTCTGCAAAACCACACGATATGCATGCAAATGGTGCTTTTGGCAGAACGCGCGCGTGGATTTCTACCAAACGACGTGAAAAGCATGCCGATGCTGCTCTTTTTAGCACCCGCACATGGATTTGTGCCAAAACGCGTTTTAAGCATGCGCATGCATCTTTTGGTAGACGCGGACGCAGTTTTCTGCAAAACCACACGATATGCATGCAAATCGTGCTTTTGGCAGAACGCGCGCGTGGATTTCTACCAAACGACGTGAAAAGCATGCCGATGCTGCTCTTTTTAGCACCCGCACATGGATTTGTGCCAAAACGCGTTTTTAGCATGCGCATGCATCTTTTGGTAGACGCGGACGCAGTTTTCTGCAAAACCACACGATATGCATGCAAATGGTGCTTTTGGCAGAACGCGCGCGTGGATTTCTACCAAACGACGTGAAAAGCATGCCGATGCTGCTCTTTTTAGCATCCGCACATGGATTTGTGCCAAAGCGCGTTTTAAGCATGCGCATGCATCTTTTGGTAGACGCGGACGCAGTTTTCTGCAAAACCACACGATAGGCATGCAAATGGTGCTTTTGGCAGAACGCGCGCGTGGATTTCTACCAAACAACGTGAAAAGCATGCCGATGCTGCTCTTTTTAACATCCGCACATGGATTTGTGCCAAAGCGCGTTTTAAGCATGCGCATGCATCTTTTGGTAGACGCGGACGCAGTTTTCTGCAAAACCACACGATATGCATGCAAATGGTGCTTTTGGCAGAACGCGCGCGTGGATTTCTACCAAACGACGTGAAAAGCATGCCGATGCTGCTCTTTTTAACATCCGCACATGGATTTGTGCCAAAGCGCGTTTTAAGCATGCGCATGCATCTTTTGGTAGACGCGGACGCAGTTTTCTGCAAAACCACACAATAGGCATGCAAATGGTGCTTTTGGCAGAACGCGCGTGTGGATTTCTACCAAACGACGTGAAAAGCATGCCGATGCTGCTCTTTTTAGCACCCGCACATGGATTTGTGCCAAAACGCGTTTTAAGCATGCGCATGCATCTTTTGGTAGACGCGGACGCAGTTTTCTGCAAAACCACACGATATGCATGCAAATGGTGCTTTTGGCAGAAGGCGCGCGTGGATTTCTACCAAACGACGTGAAAAGCATGCCGATGCTGCTCTTTTTAACATCCGCACATGGATTTGTGCCAAAACGCGTTTTTAGCATGCCCATGCATCTTTTGGTAGACGCGGACGCAGTTTTCTGCAAAACCACACGATAGGCATGCAAATGGTGCTTTTGGCAGAACGCGCGCGTGGATTTCTACCAAACGACGTGAAAAGCATGCCGATGCTGCTCTTTTTAGCACCCGCACATGGATTTGTGCCAAAACGCGTTTTAAGCATGCGCATGCATCTTTTGGTAGACGCGGACGCAGTTTTCTGCAAAACCACACGATAGGCATGCAAATGGTGCTTTTGGCAGAACGCGCGCGTGGATTTCTACCAAACGACGTGAAAAGCATGCCGATGCTGCTCTTTTTAACATCCGCACATGGATTTGTGCCAAAACGCGTTTTTAGCATGCGCATGCATCTTTTGGTAGACGCGGACGCAGTTTTCTGCAAAACCACACGATATGCATGCAAATCGTGCTTTTGGCAGAACGCGCGCGTGGATTTCTACCAAACGACGTGAAAAGCATGCCGATGCTGCTCTTTTTAGCATCCGCACATGGATTTGTGCCAAAGCGCGTTTTAAGCATGCGCATGCATCTTTTGGTAGACGCGGACGCAGTTTTCTGCAAAACCACACGACAGGCATGCAAATGGTGCTTTTGGCAGAACGCGCGCGTGGATTTCTACCAAACAACGTGAAAAGCATGCCGATGCTGCTCTTTTTAGCACCCGCACATGGATTTGTGCCAAAACGCGTTTTAAGCATGCGCATGCATCTTTTGGTAGACGCGGACGCAGTTTTCTGCAAAACCACACGATATGCATGCAAATGGTGCTTTTGGCAGAACGCGCGCGTGGATTTCTACCAAACGACGTGAAAAGCATGCCGATGCTGCTCTTTTTAACATCCGCACATGGATTTGTGCCAAAACGCGTTTTTAGCATGCTCATGCATCTTTTGGTAGACGCGGACGCAGTTTTCTGCAAAACCACACGATCTGCATGCAAATCGTGCTTCTGGCAGAACGCGCGCGTGGATTTCTACCAAACGACGTGAAAAGCATGCCGATGCTGCTCTTTTTAGCATCCGCACATGGATTTGTGCCAAAGCGCGTTTTAAGCATGCGCATGCATCTTTTGGTAGACGCGGACGCAGTTTTCTGCAAAACCACACGATAGGCATGCAAATGGTGCTTTTGGCAGAACGCGCGCGTGGATTTCTACCAAACAACGTGAAAAGCATGCCGATGCTGCTCTTTTTAGCACCCGCACATGGATTTGTGCCAAAACGCGTTTTTAGCATGCGCATGCATCTTTTGGTAGACGCGGACGCAGTTTTCTGCAAAACCACACGATAGGCATGCAAATGGTGCTTTTGGCAGAACGCGCGCGTGGATTTCTACCAAACAACGTGAAAAGCATGCCGATGCTGCTCTTTTTAACATCCGCACATGGATTTGTGCCAAAGCGCGTTTTAAGCATGCGCATGCATCTTTTGGTAGACGCGGACGCAGTTTTCTACAAAACCACACGATATGCATGCAAATGGTGCTTTTGGCAGAACGCGCGCGTGGATTTCTACCAAACGACGTGAAAAGCATGCCGATGCTGCTCTTTTTAACATCCGCACATGGATTTGTGCCAAAGCGCGTTTTAAGCATGCGCATGCATCTTTTGGTAGACGCGGACGCAGTTTTCTGCAAAACCACACAATAGGCATGCAAATGGTGCTTTTGGCAGAACGCGCGTGTGGATTTCTACCAAACGACGTGAAAAGCATGCCGATGCTGCTCTTTTTAGCACCCGCACATGGATTTGTGCCAAAACGCGTTTTAAGCATGCGCATGCATCTTTTGGTAGACGCGGACGCAGTTTTCTGCAAAACCACAAGATATGCATGCAAATGGTGCTTTTGGCAGAACGCGCGCGTGGATTTCTACCAAACGACGTGAAAAGGATGCCGATGCTGCTCTTTTTAACATCCGCACATGGATTTGTGCCAAAACGCGTTTTTAGCATGCGCATGCATCTTTTGGTAGACGCGGACGCAGTTTTCTGCAAAACCACACGATATGCATGCAAATGGTGCTTTTGGCAGAACGCGCGCGTGGATTTCTACCAAACGACGTGAAAAGCATGCCGATGCTGCTCTTTTTAGCATCCGCACATGGATTTGTGCCAAAGCGCGTTTTAAGCATGCGCATGCATCTTTTGGTAGACGCGGACGCAGTTTTCTGCAAAACCACACGATAGGCATGCAAATGGTGCTTTTGGCAGAACGCGCGCGTGGATTTCTACCAAACAACGTGAAAAACATGCCGATGCTGCTCTTTTTAGCACCCGCACATGGATTTGTGCCAAAACGCGTTTTTAGCATGCGCATGCATCTTTTGGTAGACGCGGACGCAGTTTTCTGCAAAACCACACGATAGGCATGCAAATGGTGCTTTTGGCAGAACGCGCGCGTGGATTTCTACCAAACGACGTGAAAAGCATGCCGATGCTGCTCTTTGTGGCACCCGCACATGGATTTGTGCCAAAATGCGTTTTAAGCATGCGCATGCATCTTTTGGTAGGCGCGGACGCAGTTTTCTGCAAAACCACACGATATGCATGCAAATGGTGCTTTTGGCAGAACGCGCGCGTGGATTTCTACCAAACGACGTGAAAAGCATGCCGATGCTGCTCTTTTTAACATCCGCACATGGATTTGTGCCAAAGCGCGTTTTAAGCATGCGCATGCATCTCTTGGTAGACGCGGACGCAGTTTTCTGCAAAACCACACGATATGCATGCAAATGGTGCTTTTGGCAGAACGCGCGCGTGGATTTCTACCAAACGACGTGAAAAGCATGCCGATGCTGCTCTTTTTAACATCCGCACATGGATTTGTGCCAAAGCGCGTTTTAAGCATGCGCATGCATCTTTTGGTAGACGCGGACGCAGTTTTCTGCAAAACCACACAATAGGCATGCAAATGGTGCTTTTGGCAGAACGCGCGTGTGGATTTCTACCAAACGACGTGAAAAGCATGCCGATGCTGCTCTTTTTAGCACCCGCACATGGATTTGTGCCAAAACGCGTTTTAAGCATGCGCATGCATCTTTTGGTAGACGCGGACGCAGTTTTCTGCAAAACCACACGATATGCATGCAAATGGTGCTTTTGGCAGAACGCGCGCGTGGATTTCTACCAAACGACGTGAAAAGCATGCCGATGCTGCTCTTTTTAACATCCGCACATGGATTTGTGCCAAAACGCGTTTTTAGCATGCCCATGCATCTTTTGGTAGACGCGGACGCAGTTTTCTGCAAAACCACACGATAGGCATGCAAATGGTGCTTTTGGCAGAACGCGCGCGTGGATTTCTACCAAACGACGTGAAAAGCATGCCGATGCTGCTCTTTTTAGCACCCGCACATGGATTTGTGCCAAAACGCGTTTTAAGCATGCGCATGCATCTTTTGGTAGACGCGGACGTAGTTTTCTGCAAAACCACACGATAGGCATGCAAATGGTGCTTTTGGCAGAACGCGCGCGTGGATTTCTACCAAACGACGTGAAAAGCATGCCGATGCTGCTCTTTTTAACATCCGCACATGGATTTGTGCCAAAACGCGTTTTTAGCATGCGCATGCTTCTTTTGGTAGACGCGGACGCAGTTTTCTGCAAAACCACACGATATGCATGCAAATCGTGCTTTTGGCAGAACGCGCGCGTGGATTTCTACCAAACGACGTGAAAAGCATGCCGATGCTGCTCTTTTTAGCATCCGCACATGGATTTGTGCCAAAGCGCGTTTTAAGCATGCGCATGCATCTTTTGGTAGACGCGGACGCAGTTTTCTGCAAAACTACATGACAGGCATGCAAATGGTGCTTTTGGCAGAACGCGCGCGTGGATTTCTACCAAACAACGTGAAAAGCATGCCGATGCTGCTCTTTTTAGCACCCGCACATGGATTTGTGCCAAAACGCGTTTTAAGCATGCGCATGCATCTTTTGGTAGACGCGGACGCAGTTTTCTGCAAAACCACACGATATGCATGCAAATGGTGCTTTTGGCAGAACGCGCGCGTGGATTTCTACCAAACGACGTGAAAAGCATGCCGATGCTGCTCTTTTTAACATCCGCACATGGATTTGTGCCAAAACACGTTTTTAGCATGCTCATGCATCTTTTGGTAGACGCGGACGCAGTTTTCTGCAAAACCACACGATATGCATGCAAATCGTGCTTTTGGCAGAACGCGCGCGTGGATTTCTACCAAACGACGTGAAAAGCATGCCGATGCTGCTCTTTTTAGCATCCGCACATGGATTTGTGCCAAAGCGCGTTTTAAGCATGCGCATGCATCTTTTGGTAGACGCGGACGCAGTTTTCTGCAAAACCACACGATAGGCATGCAAATGGTGCTTTTGGCAGAACGCGCGCGTGGATTTCTACCAAACAACGTGAAAAGCATGCCGATGCTGCTCTTTTTAGCACCCGCACATGGATTTGTGCCAAAACGCGTTTTTAGCATGCGCATGCATCTTTTGGTAGACGCGGACGCAGTTTTCTGCAAAACCACACGATAGGCATGCAAATGGTGCTTTTGGCAGAACGCGCGCGTGGATTTCTACCAAACAACGTGAAAAGCATGCCGATGCTGCTCTTTTTAACATCCGCACATGGATTTGTGCCAAAGCGCGTTTTAAGCATGCGCATGCATCTTTTGGTAGACGCGGACGCAGTTTTCTGCAAAACCACACGATATGCATGCAAATGGTGCTTTTGGCAGAACGCGCGCGTGGATTTCTACCAAACGACGTGAAAAGCATGCCGATGCTGCTCTTTTTAACATCCGCACATGGATTTGTGCCAAAGCGCGTTTTAAGCATGCGCATGCATCTTTTGGTAGACGCGGACGCAGTTTTCTGCAAAACCACACAATAGGCATGCAAATGGTGCTTTTGGCAGAACGCGCGTGTGGATTTCTACCAAACGACGTGAAAAGCATGCCGATGCTGCTCTTTTTAGCACCCGCACATGGATTTGTGCCAAAACGCGTTTTAAGCATGCGCATGCATCTTTTGGTAGACGCGGACGCAGTTTTCTGCAAAACCACAAGATATGCATGCAAATGGTGCTTTTGGCAGAACGCGCGCGTGGATTTCTACCAAACGACGTGAAAAGGATGCCGATGCTGCTCTTTTTAACATCCGCACATGGATTTGTGCCAAAACGCGTTTTTAGCATGCGCATGCATCTTTTGGTAGACGCGGACGCAGTTTTCTGCAAAACCACACGATATGCATGCAAATGGTGCTTCTGGCAGAACGCGCGCGTGGATTTCTACCAAACGACGTGAAAAGCATGCCGATGCTGCTCTTTTTAGCATCCGCACATGGATTTGTGCCAAAGCGCGTTTTAAGCATGCGCATGCATCTTTTGGTAGACGCGGACGCAGTTTTCTGCAAAACCACACGATAGGCATGCAAATGGTGCTTTTGGCAGAACGCGCGCGTGGATTTCTACCAAACAACGTGAAAAACATGCCGATGCTGCTCTTTTTAGCACCCGCACATGGATTTGTGCCAAAACGCGTTTTTAGCATGCGCATGCATCTTTTGGTAGACGCGGACGCAGTTTTCTGCAAAACCACACGATAGGCATGCAAATGGTGCTTTTGGCAGAACGCGCGCGTGGATTTCTACCAAACGACGTGAAAAGCATGCCGATGCTGCTCTTTGTGGCACCCGCACATGGATTTGTGCCAAAATGCGTTTTAAGCATGCGCATGCATCTTTTGGTAGACGCGGACGCAGTTTTCTGCAAAACCACACGATATGCATGCAAATGGTGCTTTTGGCAGAACGCGCGCGTGGATTTCTACCAAACGACGTGAAAAGCATGCCGATGCTGCTCTTTTTAACATCCGCACATGGATTTGTGCCAAAGCGCGTTTTAAGCATGCGCATGCATCTCTTGGTAGACGCGGACGCAGTTTTCTGCAAAACCACACGATATGCATGCAAATGGTGCTTTTGGCAGAACGCGCGCGTGGATTTCTACCAAACGACGTGAAAAGCATGCCGATGCTGCTCTTTTTAGCATCCGCACATGGATTTGTGCCAAAGCGCGTTTTAAGCATGCGCATGCATCTTTTGGTAGACGCGGACGCAGTTTTCTGCAAAACCACACGATAGGCATGCAAATGGTGCTTTTGGCAGAACGCGCGCGTGGATTTCTACCAAACGACGCGAAAAGCATGCCGATGCTGCTCTTTTTAACATCCGCACATGGATTTGTGGCAAAGCGCGTTTTAAGCATGCGCATGCATCTTTTGGTAGACGCGGACGCAGTTTTCTGCAAAACCACACGATATGCATGCAAATGGTGCTTTTGGCAGAACGCGCGCGTGGATTTCTACCAAACGACGTGAAAAGCATGCCGATGCTGCTCTTTTTAGCACCCGCACATGGATTTGTGCCAAAACGCGTTTTTAGCATGCGCATGCATCTTTTGGTAGACGCGGACGCAGTTTTCTGCAAAACCACACGATATGCATGCAAATCGTGCTTTTGGCAGAACGCGCGCGTGGATTTCTACCAAACGACGTGAAAAGCATGCCGATACTGCTCTTTTTAGCACCCGCACATGGATTTGTGCCAAAACGCGTTTTTAGCATGCGCATGCATCTTTTGGTAGACGCGGACGCAGTTTTCTGCAAAACCACACGATATGCATGCAAATGGTGCTTTTAGCAGAACGCGCGCGTGGATTTCTACCAAACGACGTGAAAAGCATGCCGATGCTGCTCTTTTTAGCATCCGCACATGGATTTGTGCCAAAGCGCGTTTTAAGCATGCGCATGCATCTTTTGGTAGACGCGGACGCAGTTTTCTGCAAAACCACACGATAGGCATGCAAATGGTGCTTTTGGCAGAACGCGCGCGTGGATTTCTACCAAACAACGTGAAAAACATGCCGATGCTGCTCTTTTTAGCACCCGCACATGGATTTGTGCCAAAACGCGTTTTTAGCATGCGCATGCATCTTTTGGTAGACGCGGACGCAGTTTTCTGCAAAACCACACGATAGGCATGCAAATGGTGCTTTTGGCAGAACGCGCGCGTGGATTTCTACCAAACGACGTGAAAAGCATGCCGATGCTGCTCTTTTTGGCACCCGCACATGGATTTGTGCCAAAATGAGTTTTAAGCATGCGCATGCATCTTTTGGTAGACGCGGACGCAGTTTTCTGCAAAACCACACGATATGCATGCAAATGGTGCTTTTGGCAGAACGCGCGCGTGGATTTCTACCAAACGACGTGAAAAGCATGCCGATGCTGCTCTTTTTAACATCCGCACATGGATTTGTGCCAAAGCGCGTTTTAAGCATGCGCATGCATCTCTTGGTAGACGCGGACGCAGTTTTCTGCAAAACCACACGATATGCATGCAAATGGTGCTTTTGGCAGAACGCGCGCGTGGATTTCTACCAAACGACGTGAAAAGCATGCCGATGCTGCTCTTTTTAGCATCCGCACATGGATTTGTGCCAAAGCGCGTTTTAAGCATGCGCATGCATCTTTTGGTAGACGCGGACGCAGTTTTCTGCAAAACCACACGATTAGGCATGCAAATCGTGCTTTTGGCAGAACGCGCGCGTGGATTTCTACCAAACGACGCGAAAAGCATGCCGATGCTGCTCTTTTTAACATCCGCACATGGATTTGTGGCAAAGCGCGTTTTAAGCATGCGCATGCATCTTTTGGTAGACGCGGACGCAGTTTTCTGCAAAACCACACGATATGCATGCAAATGGTGCTTTTGGCAGAACGCGCGCGTGGATTTATACCAAACGACGTGAAAAGCATGCCGATGCTGCTCTTTTTAGCACCCGCAATGGATTTGTGCCAAAACGCGTTTTTAGCATGCGCATGCATCTTTTGGTAGACGCGGACGCAGTTTTCTGCAAAACCACACGATATGCATGCAAATCGTGCTTTTGGCAGAACGCGCGCGTGATTTCTACCAAACGACGTGAAAAGCATGCCGATGCTGCTCTTTTTAGCACCCGCACATGGATTTGTGCCAAAACGCGTTTTTAGCATGCGCATGCATCTTTTGGTAGACGCGGACGCAGTTTTCTGCAAAACCACACGATATGCATGCAAATGGTGCTTTTGGCAGAACGCGCGCGTGGATTTCTACCAAACGACGTGAAAAGCATGCCGATGCTGCTCTTTTTAGCATCCGCACATGGATTTGTGCCAAAGCGCGTTTTAAGCATGCGCATGCATCTTTTGGTAGACGCGGACGCAGTTTTCTGCAAAACCACACGATAGGCATGCAAATGGTGCTTTTGGCAGAACGCGCGCGTGGATTTCTACCAAACAACGTGAAAAACATGCCGATGCTGCTCTTTTTAGCACCCGCACATGGATTTGTGCCAAAACGCGTTTTTAGCATGCGCATGCATCTTTTGGTAGACGCGGACGCAGTTTTCTGCAAAACCACACGATAGGCATGCAAATGGTGCTTTTGGCAGAACGCGCGCGTGGATTTCTACCAAACGACGTGAAAAGCATGCCGATGCTGCTCTTTTTGGCACCCGCACATGGATTTGTGCCAAAATGCGTTTTAAGCATGCGCATGCATCTTTTGGTAGACGCGGACGCAGTTTTCTGCAAAACCACACGATATGCATGCAAATGGTGCTTTTGGCAGAACGCGCGCGTGGATTTCTACCAAACGACGTGAAAAGCATGCCGATGCTGCTCTTTTTAACATCCGCACATGGATTTGTGCCAAAGCGCGTTTTAAGCATGCGCATGCATCTTTTGGTAGACGCGGACGCAGTTTTCTGCAAAACCACACGATATGCATGCAAATGGTGCTTTTGGCAGAACGCGCGCGTGGATTTCTACCAAACGACGTGAAAAGCATGCCGATGCTGCTCTTTTTAACATCCGCACATGGATTTGTGCCAAAACGCGTTTTTAGCATGCGCATGCATCTTTTGGTAGACGCGGACGCAGTTTTCTGCAAAACCACACGATAGGCATGCAAATGGTGCTTTTGGCAGAACGCGCGCGTGGATTTCTACCAAACGACGTGAAAAGCATGCCGATGCTGCTCTTTTTAGCACCCGCACATGGATTTGTGCCAAAACGCGTTTTAAGCATGCGCATGCATCTTTTGGTAGACGCGGACGCAGCTTTCTGCAAAACCACACGATAGGCATGCAAATGGTGCTTTTGGCAGAACGCGCGCGTGGATTTCTACCAAACAACGTGAAAAGCATGCCGATGCTGCTCTTTTTAGCACCCGCACATGGATTTGTGCCAAAACGCGTTTTTAGCATGCGCATGCATCTTTTGGTAGACGCGGACGCAGTTTTCTGCAAAACCACACGATAGGCATGCAAATGGTGCTTTTGGCAGAACGCGCGCGTGGATTTCTACCAAACGACGTGAAAAGCATGCCGATGCTGCTCTTTTTAACATCCGCACATGGATTTGTGCCAAAGCGCGTTTTAAGCATGCGCATGCATCTTTTGGTAGACGCGGACGCAGTTTTCTGCAAAACCACACGATATGCATGCAAATGGTGCTTTTGGCAGAACGCGCGCGTGGATTTCTACCAAACGACGTGAAAAGCATGCCGATGCTGCTCTTTTTAACATCCGCACATGGATTTGTGCCAAAACGCGTTTTTAGCATGCGCATGCATCTTTTGGTAGACGAGGACGCAGTTTTCTGCAAAACCACACGATATGCATGCAAATCGTGCTTTTGGCAGAACGCGCGCGTGGATTTCTACCAAACGACGTGAAAAGCATGCCGATGCTGCTCTTTTTAGCATCCGCACATGGATTTGTGCCAAAGCGCGTTTTAAGCATGCGCATGCATCTTTTGGTAGACGCGGACGCAGTTTTCTGCAAAACCACACGATAGGCATGCAAATGGTGCTTTTGGCAGAACGCGCGCGTGGATTTCTACCAAACAACGTGAAAAGCATGCCGATGCTGCTCTTTTTAGCACCCGCACATGGATTTGTGCCAAAGCGCGTTTTAAGCATGCGCATGCATCTTTTGGTAGACGCGGACGCAGTTTTCTGCAAAACCACACAATAGGCATGCAAATGGTGCTTTTGGCAGAACGCGCGTGTGGATTTCTACCAAACGACGTGAAAAGCATGCCGATGCTGCTCTTTTTAGCACCCGCACATGGATTTGTGCCAAAACGCGTTTTTAGATTGCGCATGCATCTTTTGGTAGACGCGGACGCAGTTTTCTGCAAAACCACACGATATGCATGCAAATCGTGCTTTTGGCAGAACGCGCGCGTGGATTTCTACCAAACGACGTGAAAAGCATGCCGATGCTGCTCTTTTTAGCATCCGCACATGGATTTGTGCCAAAGCGCGTTTTAAGCATGCGCATGCATCTTTTGGTAGACGCGGACGCAGTTTTCTGCAAAACGACACGATAGGCATGCAAATGGTGCTTTTGGCAGAACGCGCGCGTGGATTTCTACCAAACAACGTGAAAAGCATGCCGATGCTGCTCTTTTTAGCACCCGCACATGGATTTGTGCCAAAACGCGTTTTAAGCATGCGCATGCATCTTTTGGTAGACGCGGACGCAGTTTTCTGCAAAACCACACGATATGCATGCAAATGGTGCTTTTGGCAGAACGCGCGCGTGGATTTCTACCAAACGACGTGAAAAGCATGCCGATGCTGCTCTTTTTAACATCCGCACATGGATTTGTGCCAAAACGCGTTTTTAGCATGCGCATGCATCTTTTGGTAGACGCGGACGCAGTTTTCTGCAAAACCACACGATATGCATGCAAATCGTGCTTTTGGCAGAACGCGCGCGTGGATTTCTACCAAACGACGTGAAAAGCATGCCGATGCTGCTCTTTTTAGCATCCGCACATGGATTTGTGCCAAAGCGCGTTTTAAGCATGCGCATGCATCTTTTGGTAGACGCGGACGCAGTTTTCTGCAAAACCACACGATAGGCATGCAAATGGTGCTTTTGGCAGAACGCGCGCGTGGATTTCTACCAAACAACGTGAAAAGCATGCCGATGCTGCTCTTTTTAGCACCCGCACATGGATTTGTGCCAAAACGCGTTTTTAGCATGCGCATGCATCTTTTGGTAGACGCGGACGCAGTTTTCTGCAAAACCACACGATAGGCATGCGAATGGTGCTTTTGGCAGAACGCGCGCGCGGATTTCTACCAAACAACGTGAAAAGCATGCCGATGCTGCTCTTTTTAACATCCGCACATGGATTTGTGCCAAAGCGCGTTTTAAGCATGCGCATGCATCTTTTGGTAGACGCGGACGCAGTTTTCTGCAAAACCACACGATATGCATGCAAATGGTGCTTTTGGCAGAACGCGCGCGTGGATTTCTACCAAACGACGCGAAAAGCATGCCGATGCTGCTCTTTTTAACATCCGCACATGGATTTGTGCCAAAGCGCGTTTTAAGCATGCGCATGCATCTTTTGGTAGACGCGGACGCAGTTTTCTGCAAAACCACACAATAGGCATGCAAATGGTGCTTTTGGCACAACGCGCGTGTGGATTTCTACCAAACGACGTGAAAAGCATGCCGATGCTGCTCTTTTTAGCATCCGCACGTGGATTTGTGCCAAAGCGCGTTTTAAGCATGCGCATGCATCTTTTGGTAGACGCGGACGCAGTTTTCTGCAAAACCACACGATAGGCATGCAAATGGTGCTTTTAGCAGAACGCGCGCGTGGATTTCTACCAAACAACGTGAAAAGCATGCCGATGCTGCTCTTTTTAGCACCCGCACATGGATTTGTGCCAAAACGCGTTTTTAGCATGCGCATGCATCTTTTCGTAGACGCGGACGCAGTTTTCTGCAAAACCACACGATAGGCATGCAAATGGTGCTTTTGGCAGAACGCGCGCGTGGATTTCTACCAAACGACGCGAAAAGCATGCCGATGCTGCTCTTTTTAACATCCGCACATGGATTTGTGCCAAAGCGCGTTTTAAGCATGCGCATGCATCTTTTGGTAGACGCGGACGCAGTTTTCTGCAAAACCACACAATAGGCATGCAAATGGTGCTTTTGGCACAACGCGCGTGTGGATTTCTACCAAACGACGTGAAAAGCATGCCGATGCTGCTCTTTTTAGCACCCGCACATGGATTTGTGCCAAAATGCGTTTTAAGCATGCGCATGCATCTTTTGGTAGACGCGGACGCAGTTTTCTGCAAAACCACACGATATGCATGCAAATGGTGCTTTTGGCAGAACGCGCGCGTGGATTTCTACCAAACGACGTGAAAAGCATGCCGATGCTGCTCTTTTTAACATCCGCACATGGATTTGTGCCAAAGCGCGTTTTAAGCATGCGCATGCATCTTTTGGTAGACGCGGACGCAGTTTTCTGCAAAACCACACGATAGGCATGCAAATTGTGCTTTTGGCAGAACGCGCGCGTGGATTTCTACCAAACGACGTGAAAAGCATGCCGATGCTGCTCTTTTTAGCATCCGCACATGGATTTGTGCCAAAACGCGTTTTTAGCATGCGCATGCATCTCTTGGTAGACGCGGACGCAGTTTTCTGCAAAACCACACGATATGCATTCAAATGGTGCTTTTGGCAGAACGCGCGCGTGGATTTCTACCAAACGACGTGAAAGCATGCCGATGCTGCTCTTTTTAGCATCCGCACATGGATTTGTGCCAAAGCGCGTTTTAAGCATGCGCATGCATCTTTTGGTAGACGCGGACGCAGTTTTCTGCAAAACCACACGATAGGCATGCAAATGGTGCTTTTGGCAGAACGCGCGCGTGGATTTCTACCAAACAACGTGAAAAGCATGCCGATGCTGCTCTTTTTAACATCCGCACATGGATTTGTGCCAAAGCGCGTTTTAAGCATGCGCATGCATCTTTTGGTAGACGCGGACGCAGTTTTCTGCAAAACCACACGATATGCATGCAAATGGTGCTTTTGGCAGAACGCGCGCGTGGATTTCTACCAAACGACGTGAAAAGCATGCCGATGCTGCTCTTTTTAACATCCGCACATGGATTTGTGCCAAAGCGCGTTTTAAGCATGCGCATGCATCTTTTGGTAGACGCGGACGCAGTTTTCTGCAAAACCACACAATAGGCATGCAAATGGTGCTTTTGGCAGAACGCGCGTGTGGATTTCTACCAAACGACGTGAAAAGCATGCCGATGCTGCTCTTTTTAGCACCCGCACATGGATTTGTGCCAAAACGCGTTTTAAGCATGCGCATGCATCTTTTGGTAGACGCGGACGCAGTTTTCTGCAAAACCACAAGATATGCATGCAAATGGTGCTTTTGGCAGAACGCGCGCGTGGATTTCTACCAAACGACGTGAAAAGGATGCCGATGCTGCTCTTTTTAACATCCGCACATGGATTTGTGCCAAAACGCGTTTTTAGCATGCGCATGCATCTTTTGGTAGACGCGGACGCAGTTTTCTGCAAAACCACACGATATGCATGCAAATGGTGCTTTTGGCAGAACGCGCGCGTGGATTTCTACCAAACGACGTGAAAAGCATGCCGATGCTGCTCTTTTTAGCATCCGCACATGGATTTGTGCCAAAGCGCGTTTTAAGCATGCGCATGCATCTTTTGGTAGACGCGGACGCAGTTTTCTGCAAAACCACACGATAGGCATGCAAATGGTGCTTTTGGCAGAACGCGCGCGTGGATTTCTACCAAACAACGTGAAAAACATGCCGATGCTGCTCTTTTTAGCACCCGCACATGGATTTGTGCCAAAACGCGTTTTTAGCATGCGCATGCATCTTTTGGTAGACGCGGACGCAGTTTTCTGCAAAACCACACGATAGGCATGCAAATGGTGCTTTTGGCAGAACGCGCGCGTGGATTTCTACCAAACGACGTGAAAAGCATGCCGATGCTGCTCTTTGTGGCACCCGCACATGGATTTGTGCCAAAATGCGTTTTAAGCATGCGCATGCATCTTTTGGTAGACGCGGACGCAGTTTTCTGCAAAACCACACGATATGCATGCAAATGGTGCTTTTGGCAGAACGCGCGCGTGGATTTCTACCAAACGACGTGAAAAGCATGCCGATGCTGCTCTTTTTAACATCCGCACATGGATTTGTGCCAAAGCGCGTTTTAAGCATGCGCATGCATCTCTTGGTAGACGCGGACGCAGTTTTCTGCAAAACCACACGATATGCATGCAAATGGTGCTTTTGGCAGAACGCGCGCGTGGATTTCTACCAAACGACGTGAAAAGCATGCCGATGCTGCTCTTTTTAGCATCCGCACATGGATTTGTGCCAAAGCGCGTTTTAAGCATGCGCATGCATCTTTTGGTAGACGCGGACGCAGTTTTCTGCAAAACCACACGATAGGCATGCAAATGGTGCTTTTGGCAGAACGCGCGCGTGGATTTCTACCAAACGACGCGAAAAGCATGCCGATGCTGCTCTTTTTAACATCCGCACATGGATTTGTGGCAAAGCGCGTTTTAAGCATGCGCATGCATCTTTTGGTAGACGCGGACGCAGTTTTCTGCAAAACCACACGATATGCATGCAAATGGTGCTTTTGGCAGAACGCGCGCGTGGATTTCTACCAAACGACGTGAAAAGCATGCCGATGCTGCTCTTTTTAGCACCCGCACA
>NW_027460671.1:0-43797 GCF_050947875.1 Dermacentor variabilis | reverse complement strand
CATGGATTTGTGCCAAAACGCGTTTTAAGCATGCACATGCATCTTTGGTAGACGCGGACGCAGTTTTCTGCAAAACCGCACGATATGCATGCAATGGTGCTTTTGGCAGAACGCGCGCTTGGATTTCTACCAAACGACGTGAAAAGCATGCCGATGCTGCTCTTTTTAGCACCCCGCACATGGATTTGTGCCAAAACGCGTTTTAAGCATGCACCTGCATCTTTTGGTAGACGCCGACGCAGTTTTCTGCAAAACCACACGATATGCATGCAAATGGCGCTTTTTGGCAGAACGCGCACGTGGATTTCTACCATACGACGTGAAAAGCATGCCGATGCTGCTCTTTTTAGCACCCGCACATGGATTTGTGCCAAAACGCATTTTAAGCATGCACATGTTTCTTTTGGTAGACGCGGACGCAGTTTTCTGCAAAACCACACGATATACATGCAAATGGTGCTTTTGGCAGAACGCGCACGTGGATTTCTACCAAACGACGTGAAAAGCATGCCGATGCTGCTCTTTTTAGCACCCGCACATGCATTTGTGCCAAAACGCGTTTTAAGCATGCACATGCATCTTTTGGTAGACGCGGACGCACTTTTCTGCAAAACCGCACGATATGCATGAAAAATGGTGCTTTTGGCAGAACGCGCACGTGATTTCTACCAAACGACGTGGAAAAGCATGCCGATGCTGTTCTTTTAGCACCCGCACATGGATTTGTGCCAAAACGCGTTTTAAGCATGCACCTGCATCTTTCGGTAGACGCGGACGCAGTTTTCTGCAAAACCACACGATATGCATGCAAATGGCGCTTTTGCAGAAAGCGCACGTGGATTTCTACCAAACGACGTGAAAAGCATGCCGATGCTGCTCTTTTTAGCACCCGCACATGGATTTGTGCCAAAACGCGTTTTAAGCATGCAGATGTATCTTTTGGTAGACGCGGACGCAGTTTTCTGCAAAACCACACGATATGCATGCAAATGGTGCTTTTGGCAGAACGCGCACGTGGATTTCTACCAAACGACGTGAAAAGCATGCCGATGCTGCTCTTTTTAGCACCCGCACATGGATTTGTGCCAAAACGCGTTTTAAGCCTGCACATGCATCTTTTGGTAGACGCGGACGCACTTTTCTGCAAAACCACACGATATGCATGCAAATGGTGCTTTTGGCAGAACGCGCACGTGGATTTCTACCAAACGACGTGAAAAGCATACCGATGCTGCTCTTTTTAGCACCCGCACATGGATTTGTGCCAAAACGCGTTTTAAGCATGCACATTCATCTTTTGGTAGACGCGGACGAAGTTTTCGGCAAAACCACACTATATGCATGCAAATGGTGCTTTTGGCAGAACGCGCGCGTGGATTTCTACCAAACGACGTGAAAAGCATGCCGATGCTGCTCTTTTTAGCACCCGCACATGGATTTGTGCCAAAACGCGTGTTAAGCATGCACATGCATCTTTTGGTAGACGCGGACGCAGTTTTCTGCTAAACCACACGATATGCA
Organism: Dermacentor variabilis; assembly: GCF_050947875.1. Taxonomy (NCBI): domain Eukaryota; kingdom Metazoa; phylum Arthropoda; class Arachnida; order Ixodida; family Ixodidae; genus Dermacentor; species Dermacentor variabilis. Next base: position 42,276 of record NW_027460671.1, on the reverse strand, counting down.
TGCAAATGGTGCTTTTGGCAGAACGCGCACGTGGATTTCTACCAAACGACGTGAAAAGCATGCCGATGCTGCTCTTTTTAGCACCGGCACATGGATTTGTGTTAAAACGCGTTTTAAGCATGCACATGCATCTTTGGTAGACGCGGACGCACTTTTCTGCAAAACCGCACGATATGCATGCAAATGGTGCTTTTGGCAGAACGCGCACGTGGATTTCTACCAAACGACGTGAAAAGCATGCCGATGCTGCTCTTTTTAGCACCGGCACATGGATTTGTGCCAAAACGCGTTTTAAGCATTCACATGCATCTTTTGGTAGACGCGGACGCAGTTTTCAACAAAACCGCACGATATGCATGCAAATGGTGCTTTAGGCAGAACGCGCGCGTGGATTTCTACCAAACGACGTGAAAAGCATGCCGATGCTGCTCTTTTTAGCACCCGCACATGGATTTGTGCCAAAACGCGTTTTAAGCATGCACCTGCATCTTTTGGTAGACGCGGAGGCAGTTTTTTGCAAAACCACACGATATGCATGCAAATGGCGCTTTTGGCAGAACGCGCACGTGGATTTCTACCAAACGACGTGAAAAGCATGCCGATGCTGCTCTTTTTAGCACCCGCACACGAATTTGTGCCAAAACGCGTTTTTAAGCATGCACATGCATCTTTTGGTAGATGCGGACGCAGTTTTCTGCAAAACCACACGATATACATGCAAATGGTGCTTTTGGCAGAACGCGCACGTGGATTTCTACCAAACGACGTGAAAAGCATGCCGATGCTGCTCTTTTTAGCACCCACACATGGATTTGTGCCCAAAACGCGTTTTAAGCCTGCACATGCATCTTTTGGTAGACGCGGACGCACTTTTCTGCAAAACCACACGATATGCATGCAAATGGTGCTTTTGGCAGAACGCGCACGTGGATTTCTACCAAACGACGTGAAAAGCATGCCGATGCTACTCTTTTTAGCACCGGCACATGGATTTGTGCTAAAACGCGTTTCAAGCATGCACATGCATCTTTTGGTAGACGCGGACGCACTTTTCTGCAAAACCACACGATATGCATGCAAATGGTGGTTTTGGCAGAACGCGCACGTGGATTTCTACGAAACGACGTGAAAAGCATGCCGATGCTGCTCTTTTTAGCAACGGCACATGGATTTGTGCCAAAACGCGTTTTAAGCATGCACATGCATCTTTTGGTAGACGCGGACGCAGTTTTCTGCAAAACCGCACGAAATGCATGCAAATGGTGCTTTTGGCAGAACGCGCGCTTGGATTTCTACCAAACGACGTGAAAAGCATGCCGATGCTGCTCTTTTTAGCACCCGCACATGGATTTGTGCCAAAACGCGTTTTAAGCATGCACCTGCATCTTTTGGTAGACGCGGACGCAGTTTTCTGCAAAACCACACGATATGCATGCAAATGGCGCTTTTGGCAGAACGCGCACGTGGATTTCTACCAAACGACGTGAAAAGCATGCCGATGCTGCTCTTTTTAGCACCCGCACATGGATTTGTGCCAAAACGCGTTTTAAGCATGCACATGCATCTTTTGGTAGACGCGGACGCAGTTTTCTGCAAAACCGCACGATATGCATGCAAATGGTGCTTTTGGCAGAACGCGCACGTGGATTTCTACCAAACGACGTGAAAAGCATGCCGATGCTGCTCTTTTTAGCACCCGCACATGGATTTGTGCCAAAACGCGTTTTAAGCATGCACCTGCATCTTTTGGTAGACGCGGACGCAGTTTTCTGCAAAACCACACGATATGCATGCAAATGGTGCTTTTGGCAGAACGCGCACGTGGATTTCTACCAAACGACGTGAAAAGCATGCCGATGCTGCTCTTTTTAGCACCCGCACATGGATTTGTGCCAAAACGCGTTTTAAGCATGCACATGCATCTTTTGGTAGACGCGGACGCACTTTTCTGCAAAACCGCACGATATGCATGCAAATGGTGCTTTTGGCAGAACGCGCACGTGGATTTCTACCAAACGACGTGAAAAGCATGCCGATGCTGCTCTTTTTAGCACCCGCACATGGATTTGTGCCAAAACGCGTTTTAAGCATGCACATGCATCTTTTGGTAGACGCGGACGCACTTTTCTGCAAAACCACACGATATGCATGCAAATGGTGGTTTTGGCAGAACGCGCACGTGGATTTCTACGAAACGACGTGAAAAGCATGCCGATGCTGCTCTTTTTAGCAACGGCACATGGATTTGTGCCAAAACGCGTTTTAAGCATGCACATGCATCTTTTGGTAGACGCGGACGCAGTTTTCTGCAAAACCGCACGATATGCATGCAAATGGTGCTTTTGGCAGAACGCGCGCTTGGATTTCTACCAAACGACGTGAAAAGCATGCCGATGCTGCTCTTTTTAGCACGCGCACATGGATTTGTGCCAAAACGCGTTTTAAGCATGCACCTGCATCTTTTGGTAGACGCGGACGCAGTTTTCTGCAAAACCACACGATATGCATGCAAATGGCGCTTTTGGCAGAACGCGCACGTGGATTTCTTTCAAACGACGTGAAAAGCATGCCGATGCTGCTCTTTTTAGCACCCGCACATGGATTTGTGCCAAAACGCGTTTTAAGCATGCACATGTTTCTTTTGGTAGACGCGGACGCAGTTTTCTGCAAAACCACACGATATACATGCAAATGGTGCTTTTGGCAGAACGCGCACGTGGATTTCTACCAAACGACGTGAAAAGCATGCCGATGCTGCTCTTTTTAGCACCCGCACATGGATTTGTGCCAAAACGCGTTTTAAGCATGCACATGCATCTTTTGGTAGACGCGGACGCACTTTTCTGCAAAACCGCACGATAAGCATGCAAATGGTGCTTTTGGCAGAACGCGCACGTGGATTTCTACCAAACGACGTGAAAAGCATGCCGATGCTGCTCTTTTTAGCACCCGCACATGGATTTGTTCCAAAACGCGTTTTAAGCATGCACCTGCATCTTTTGGTAGACGCGGACGCAGTTTTCTGCAAAACCACACCATATACATGCAAATGGTGCTTTTGGCAGAACGCGCACGTGGATTTCTACCAAACGACGTGAAATGCATGCCGATGCTGCTCTTTTTAGCACCCGCACATGAATTTGTGCCAAAACGCGTTTTAAGCATGCACATGTTTCTTTTGGTAGACGCGGACGCAGTTTTCTGCAAAACCACATGATATACATGCAAATGGTGCTTTTGGCAGAACGCGCACGTGGATTTCTACCAAACGACGTGAAAAGCATGCCGATGCTGCTCTTTTTAGCACCCGCACATGGATTTGTGCCAAAACGCGTTTTAAGCATGCACCTGCATCTTTTGGTAGACGCGGAGGCAGTTTTTTGCAAAACCACACGATATGCATGCAAATGGCGCTTTTGGCAGAACGCGCACGTGGATTTCTACCAAACGACGTGAAAAGCATGCCGATGCTGCTCTTTTTAGCACCCGCACACGAATTTGTGCCAAAACGCGTTTTAAGCATGCACATGCATCTTTTGGTAGATGCGGACGCAGTTTTCTGCAAAACCACACGATATACATGCAAATGGTGCTTTTGGCAGAACGCGCACGTGGATTTCTACCAAACGACGTGAAAAGCATGCCGATGCTGCTCTTTTTAGCACCCACACATGGATTTGTGCCAAAACGCGTTTTAAGCCTGCACATGCATCTTTTGGTAGACGCGGACGCACTTTTCTGCAAAACCACACGATATGCATGCAAATGGTGCTTTTGGCAGAACGCGCACGTGGATTTCTACCAAACGACGTGAAAAGCATGCCGATGCTACTCTTTTTAGCACCGGCACATGGATTTGTGCTAAAACGCGTTTCAAGCATGCACATGCATCTTTTGGTAGACGCGGACGCACTTTTCTGCAAAACCACACGATATGCATGCAAATGGTGGTTTTGGCAGAACGCGCACGTGGATTTCTACGAAACGACGTGAAAAGCATGCCGATGCTGCTCTTTTTAGCAACGGCACATGGATTTGTGCCAAAACGCGTTTTAAGCATGCACATGCATCTTTTGGTAGACGCGGACGCAGTTTTCTGCAAAACCGCACGAAATGCATGCAAATGGTGCTTTTGGCAGAACGCGCGCTTGGATTTCTACCAAACGACGTGAAAAGCATGGCGATGCTGCTCTTTTTAGCTCCCGCACATGGATTTGTGCCAAAACGCGTTTTAAGCATGCACCTGCATCTTTTGGTAGACGCGGACGCAGTTTTCTGCAAAACCACACGATATGCATGCAAATGGCGCTTTTGGCAGAACGCGCACGTGGATTTCTACCAAACGACGTGAAAAGCATGCCGATGCTGCTCTTTTTAGCACCCGCACATGGATTTGTGCCAAAACGCGTTTTAAGCATGCACATGCATCTTTTGGTAGACGCGGACGCAGTTTTCTGCAAAACCGCACGATATGCATGCAAATGGTGCTTTTGGCAGAACGCGCACGTGGATTTCTACCAAACGACGTGAAAAGCATGCCGATGCTGCTCTTTTTAGCACCCGCACATGGATTTGTGCCAAAACGCGTTTTAAGCATGCACCTGCATCTTTTGGTAGACGCGGACGCAGTTTTCTGCAAAACCACACGATATGCATGCAAATGGTGCTTTTGGCAGAACGCGCACGTGGATTTCTACCAAACGACGTGAAAAGCATGCCGATGCTGCTCTTTTTAGCACCCGCACATGGATTTGTGCCAAAACGCGTTTTAAGCATGCACATGCATCTTTTGGTAGACGCGGACGCACTTTTCTGCAAAACCGCACGATATGCATGCAAATGGTGCTTTTGGCAGAACGCGCACGTGGATTTCTACCAAACGACGTGAAAAGCATGCCGATGCTGCTCTTTTTAGCACCCGCACATGGATTTGTGCCAAAACGCGTTTTAAGCATGCACATGCATCTTTTGATAGACGCGGACGCACTTTTCTCCAAAACCACACGATATGCATGCAAATGGTGGTTTTGGCAGAACGCGCACGTGGATTTCTACGAAACGACGTGAAAAGCATGCCGATGCTGCTCTTTTTAGCAACGGCACATGGATTTGTGCCAAAACGCGTTTTAAGCATGCACATGCATCTTTTGGTAGACGCGGACGCAGTTTTCTGCAAAACCGCACGATATGCATGCAAATGGTGCTTTTGGCAGAACGCGCGCTTGGATTTCTACCAAACGACGTGAAAAGCATGCCGATGCTGCTCTTTTTAGCACGCGCACATGGATTTGTGCCAAAACGCGTTTTAAGCATGCACCTGCATCTTTTGGTAGACGCGGACGCAGTTTTCTGCAAAACCACACGATATGCATGCAAATGGCGCTTTTGGCAGAACGCGCACGTGGATTTCTTTCAAACGACGTGAAAAGCATGCCGATGCTGCTCTTTTTAGCACCCGCACATGGATTTGTGCCAAAACGCGTTTTAAGCATGCACATGTTTCTTTTGGTAGACGCGGACGCAGTTTTCTGCAAAACCACACGATATACATGCAAATGGTGCTTTTGGCAGAACGCGCACGTGGATTTCTACCAAACGACGTGAAAAGCATGCCGATGCTGCTCTTTTTAGCACCCGCACATGGATTTGTGCCAAAACGCGTTTTAAGCATGCACATGCATCTTTTGGTAGACGCGGACGCACTTTTCTGCAAAACCGCACGATAAGCATGCAAATGGTGCTTTTGGCAGAACGCGCACGTGGATTTCTACCAAACGACGTGAAAAGCATGCCGATGCTGCTCTTTTTAGCACCCGCACATGGATTTGTTCCAAAACGCGTTTTAAGCATGCACCTGCATCTTTTGGTAGACGCGGACGCAGTTTTCTGCAAAACCACACCATATACATGCAAATGGTGCTTTTGGCAGAACGCGCACGTGGATTTCTACCAAACGACGTGAAATGCATGCCGATGCTGCTCTTTTTAGCACCCGCACATGAATTTGTGCCAAAACGCGTTTTAAGCATGCACATGTTTCTTTTGGTAGACGCGGACGCAGTTTTCTGCAAAACCACATGATATACATGCAAATGGTGCTTTTGGCAGAACGCGCACGTGGATTTCTACCAAACGACGTGAAAAGCATGCCGATGCTGCTCTTTTTAGCACCCGCACATGGATTTGTGCCAAAACGCGTTTTAAGCATGCACATGTTTCTTTTGGTAGACGCGGACGCAGTTTTCTGCAAAACCACACGATATACATGCAAATGGTGCTTTTGGCAGAACGCGCACGTGGATTTCTACCAAACGACGTGAAAAGCATGCCGATGCTGCTCTTTTTAGCACCCGCACATGGATTTGTGCCAAAACGCGTTTTAAGCATGCACATGCATCTTTTGGTAGACGCGGACGCACTTTTCTGCAAAACCGCACGATAAGCATGCAAATGGTGCTTTTGGCAGAACGCGCACGTGGATTTCTACCAAACGACGTGAAAAGCATGCCGATGCTGCTCTTTTTAGCACCCGCACATGGATTTGTTCCAAAACGCGTTTTAAGCATGCACCTGCATCTTTTGGTAGACGCGGACGCAGTTTTCTGCAAAACCACACCATATACATGCAAATGGTGCTTTTGGCAGAACGCGCACGTGGATTTCTACCAAACGACGTGAAAAGCATGCCGATGCTGCTCTTTTTAGCACCCGCACATGGATTTGTGCCAAAACGCGTTTTAAGCATGCACATGCATCTTTTGGTAGACGCGGACGCACTTTTCTGCAAAACCGCACGATATGCATGCAAATGGTGCTTTTGGCAGAACGCGCACGTGGATTTCTACCAAACGACGTGAAAAGCATGCCGATGCTGCTCTTTTTAGCACCCGCACATGGATTTGTGCCAAAACGCGTTTTAAGCATGCACCTGCATCTTTTGGTAGACGCGGACGCAGTTTTCTGCAAAACCACACGATATGCATGCAAATGGCGCTTTTGGCAGAACGCGCACGTGGATTTCTACCAAACGACGTGAAAAGCATGCCATGCTGCTCTTTTTAGCACCCGCACATGGATTTGTGCCAAAACGCGTTTTAAGCATGCACATGTTTCTTTTGGTAGACGCGGACGCAGTTTTCTGCAAAACCGCACGATATGCATGCAAATGGTGCTTTTGGCAGAACGCGCACGTGGATTTCTACCAAACGACGTGAAAAGCATGCCCATGCTGCTCTTTTTAGCACCGGCACATGGATTTGTGCTAAACGCGTTTTAAGCATGCACATGCATCTTTTGGTAGACGCGGACGCACTTTTCTGCAAAACCACACGATATGCATGCAAATGGTGCTTTTGGCAGAACGCGCACGTGGATTTCTACCAAACGACGTGAAAAGCATGCAGATGCTGCTCTTTTTAGCACCGGCACATGGATTTGTGCCAAAACGCGTTTTAAGCATGCACATGCATCTTTTGGTAGACGCGGACGCAGTTTTCTGCAAAACCGCACGATATGCATGCAAATGGTGCTTTTGGCAGAACGCGCACGTGGATTTCCACAAACGACGTGAAAAGCATGCCGATGCTGCTCTTTTTAGCACCCACACATGGATTTGTGCCAAAACGCGTTTTAAGCATGCACATGCATCTTTTGGTAGACGCGGACGCAGTCTTCTGTAAAACCGCACGATATGCATGCAAATGGTGCTTTTGGCAGAACGCGCACGTGGATTTCTACCAAACGACGTGAAAAGCATGCCGATGCTGCTCTTTTTAGCACCCGCACAAGGATTTGTGCCAAAACGCGTTTTAAGCATGCACATGCATCTTTTGGTAGACGCGGACGCAGTTTTCGGCAAAACCACACGATATGCATGCAAATGGTGCTTTTGGCAGAACGCGCACGTGGATTTCTACCAAACGACGTGAAAAGCATGCCGATGCTGCTCTTTTGAGCACCGGCACATGGATTTGTGCCAAAACGCGTTTTGAGCATGCACATGCATCTTTTGGTAGACGCGGACGCAGTTTTCTGCAAAACCGCACGATATGCATGCAAATGGTGCTTTTGGCAGAACGCGCACTTGGATTTCTACCAAACGACGTGAAAAGCATGCCGATGCTGCTCTTTTTAGCACCGGCACATGAATTTGTGCCAAAACGCGTTTTAAGCATGCACATGCATCTTTTGGTAGACGCGGACACACTTTTCTGCAAAACCACACGATATGCATGCAAATGGTGCTTTTGGCAGAACGCGCAAGTGGATTTCTACCAAACGACGTGAAAAGCATGCCGATGCTGCTCTTTTTAGCACCGGCACATGGATTTGTGCCAAAACGCGTTTTAAGCATGCACATGCATCTTTGGTAGACGCGGACGCAGTTTTCTGCAAAACCGCACGATATGCATGCAAATGGTGCTTTTGGCAGAACGCGCACGTGGATTTCTACCAAACGACGTGAAAAGCATGCCGATGCTGCTCTTTTTAGCACCGGCACATGGATTTGTGCCAAAACGCGTTTTAAGCATGCACATGCATCTTTTGGTAGACGCGGATGCAGTTTTCTGCAAAACCGCACGATATGCATGCAAATGGTGCTTTTGGCTGAACGCGCACGTGGATTTCCACAAACGACGTGAAAAGCATGCCGATGCTGCTCTTTTTAGCACCGGCACATGGATTTGTGCCAAAACGCGTTTTAAGCATGCACATGCATCTTTTGGTAGACGCGGACGCAATTTTCTGCAAAACCGCACGATATGCATGCAAATGGTGCTTTTGGCAGAACGCGCACGTGGATTTCCACCAAACGACGTGAAAACATGCCGATGCTGCTCTTTTTAGCACCCGCACATGGATTTGTGCCAAAACGCGTTTTAAGCATGCACATGCATCTTTTGGTAGACGCGGACGCAGTCTTCTGCAAAACCGCACGATATGCATGCAAATGGTGCTTTTGGCAGAACGCGCACGTGGATTTCTACCAAACGACGTGAAAAGCATGCCGATGCTGCTCTTTTTAGCACCCGCACAAGGATTTGTGCCAAAACGCGTTTTCAGCATGCACATGCATCTTTTGGTAGACGCGGACGCAGTTTTCGGCAAAACCACACGATATGCATGCAAATGGTGCTTTTGGCAGAACGCGCACGTGATTTCTACCAAACGACGTGAAAAGCATGCCGATGCTGCTCTTTTTAGCACCGGCACATGGATTTGTGCCAAAACGCGTTTTGAGCATGCACATGCATCTTTTGGTAGACGCGGACGCAGTTTTCTGCAAAACCGCACGATATGCATGCAAATGGTGCTTTTGGCAGAACGCGCACGTGGATTTCTACCAAACGACGTGAAAAGCATGCCGATGCTGCTCTCTTTAGCACCGGCACATGAATTTGTGCCTAAACGCGTTTTAAGCATGCACATGCATCTTTTGGTAGACGCGGACGCACTTTTCTGCAAAACCACACGATATGCATGCAAATGGTGCTTTGGCAGAACGCGCACGTGGATTTCTACCAAACGACGTGAAAAGCATGCCGATGCTGCTCTTTTTAGCCCCCGCACATGGATTTGTGCCAAAACGCGTTTTAAGCTTGCGCATGCATCTTTTGGTAGACGCGGACGCAGTTTTCTGCAAAACCGCACGATATGCATGCAAATGGTGCTTTTGGCAGAACGCACACGTGGATTTCTACCAAACGACGTGAAAAGCATGCCGATGCTGCTCTTTTTAGCACCCGCACATGGATTTGTGCCAAAACGCGTTTTAAAGCATGCACATGCATCTTTTGGTAGACGCGGACGCAGTCTTCTGCAAAACCGCACGATATGCATGCAAATGGTGCTTTTGGCAGAACGCGCTCGTGGATTTCTACCAAACGACGTGAAAAGCATGCCGATGCTGCTCTTTTTAGCACCCGCACAAGGATTTGTGCCAAAACGCGTTTTAAGCATGCACATGCATCTTTTGGTAGACGCGGACGCAGTTTTCGGCAAAACCACACGATATGCATGCAAATGGTGCTTTTAGCAGAACGCGCACGTGGATTTCTACCAAACGACGTGAAAAGCATGCCGATGCTGCTCTTTTTAGCACCGGCACATGGATTTGTGCCAAAACGCGTTTTGAGCATGCACATGCATCTTTTGGTAGACGCGGACGCAGTTATCTGCAAAACCTGACGATATGCAGGCAAATGGCGCTTTTGGCAGAACGCGCACGTGGATTTCTACCAAACGACGTGAAAAGCATGCCCATGCTGCTCTTTTTAGCACCGGCACATGGATTTGTGCTAAAACGCGTTTTAAGCATGCACATGCATCTTTTGGTAGACGCGGACGCACTTTTCTGCAAAACCACACGATATGCATGCAAATGGTGCTTTTGGCAGAACGCGCACGTGGATTTCTACCAAACGACGTGAAAAGCATGCCGATGCTGCTCTTTTTAGCACCGGCACATGGATTTGTGCCAAAACGCGTTTTAAGCATGCACATGCATCTTTTGGTAGACGCGGACGCAGTTTTCTGCAAAACCGCACGATATGCATGCAAATGGTGCTTTTGGCAGAACGCGCACGTGGATTTCCACAAACGACGTGAAAAGCATGCCGATGCTGCTCTTTTTAGCACCCACACATGGATTTGTGCCAAAACGCGTTTTAAGCATGCACATGCATCTTTTGGTAGACGCGGACGCAGTTTTCCGCAAAACCACACGATATGCATGCAAATGGTGCTTTTGGCAGAACGCGCACGTGGATTTCTATCAAACGACGTGAAAAGCATGCCGATGGTGCTCTTTTTAGCACCGGCACATGGATTTGTGCCAAAACGCGTTTTAAGCATGCACATGCATCTTTTGGTAGACGCGGACGCAGTTTTCTGCAAAACCGCACGATATGCATGCAAATGGTGCTTTTGGCAGAACGCGCACGTGGATTTCCACCAAATGACGTGAAAACATGCCGATGCTGCTCTTTTTGGCACCCGCACATGGATTTGTGCCAAAACGCGTTTTAAGCATGCACATGCATCTTTTGGTAGACGCGGACGCAGTCTTCTGTAAAACCGCACGATATGCATGCAAATGGTGCTTTTGGCAGAACGCGCACGTGGATGTCTACCAAACGACGTGAAAAGCATGCCGATGCTGCTCTTTTTAGCACCCGCTCAAGGATTTGTGCCAAAACGCGTTTTAAGCATGCACATGCATCTTTTGGTAGACGCGGACGCAGTTTTCGGCAAAACCACACGATATGCATGCAAATGGTGCTTTTGGCAGAACGCGCACGTGGATTTCTACCAAACGACGTGTAAAGCATACCGATGCTGCTCTTTTTAGCACCGGCACATGGATTTGTGCCAAAACGCGTTTTGAGCATGCACATGCATCTTTTGGTAGACGCGGACGCAGTTTTCTGCAAAACCGCACGATATGCATGCAAATGGTGCTTTTGGCAGAACGCGCACGTGGATTTCTACCAAACGACGTGAAAAGCATGCCGATGCTGCTCTTTTTAGCACCGGCACATGAATTTCTGCCAAAACGCGTTTTAAGCATGCACATGCATCTTTTGGTAGACGCGGACGCACTTTTCTGCAAAACCACACGATATGCATGCAAATGGTGCTTTTGGCAGAACGCGCACGTGGATTTCTACCAAACGACGTGAAAAGCATGCCGATGCTGCTCTTTTTAGCACCGGCACATGGATTTGTGCCAAAACGCGTTTTAAGCATGCACATGCATCTTTTGGTAGACGCGGACGCAGTTTTCTGCAAAACCGCACGATATGCATGCAAATGGTGCTTTTGGCAGAACGCGCACGTGGATTTCTACCAAACGACGTGAAAAGCATGCCGATGCTGCTCTTTTTAGCACCGGCACATGGATTTGTGCCAAAACGCGTTTTAAGCATGCACATGCATCTTTTGGTTGACGCGGACGCAGTTTTCTGCAAAACCGCACGATATGCATGCAAATGGTGCTTTTGGCAGAACGCGCACGTGGATTTCCACAAACGACGTGAAAAGCATGCCGATGCTGCTCTTTTTAGCACCGGCACATGGATTTGTGCCAAAACGCGTTTTAAGCATGCACATGCATCTTTTGGTAGACGCGGACGCAGTTTCCTGCAAAACCGCACGATATGCATGCAAATGGTGCTTTTGGCAGAACGCGCACGTGGATTTCCACCAAACGACGTGAAAACATGCCGATGCTGCTCTTTTTAGCACCCGCACATGGATTTGTGCCAAGACGCGTTTTAAGCATGCACATGCATCTTTTGGTAGACGCGGACGCAGTCTTCTGCAAAACCGCACGATATGCATGCAAATGGTGCTTTTGGCAGAACGCTCACGTGGATTTCTACCAAACGACGTGAAAAGCATGCCGATGCTGCTCTTTTTAGCACCGGCACATGGATTTGTGCCAAAACGCGTTTTAAGCATGCACATGCATCTTTTGGTAGACGCGGACGCAGTTTTCGGCAAAACCACACGATATGCATGCAAATGGTGCTTTTGGCAGAACGCGCACGTGGATTTCTACCAAACGACGTGAAAAGCATGCCGATGCTGCTCTTTTTAGCACCGGCACATGGATTTGTGCCAAAACGCGTTTTAAGCATGCACATGCATCTTTTGGTAGACGCGGACGCAGTTTTCTGCAAAACCGCACGATATGCATGCAAATGGTGCTTTTGGCAGAACGCGCACGTGGATTTCCACCAAACGACGTGAAAACATGCCGATGCTGCTCTTTTTAGCACCCGCACATGGATTTGTGCCAAGACGCGTTTTAAGCATGCACATGCATCTTTTGGTAGACGCGGACGCAGTCTTCTGCAAAACCGCACGATATGCATGCAAATGGTGCTTTTGGCAGAACGCGCACGTGGATTTCTACCAAACGACGTGAAAAGCATGCCGATGCTGCTCTTTTTAGCACCCGCACAAGGATTTGTGCCAAAACGCGTTTTAAGCATGCACATGCATCTTTTGGTAGACGCGGACGCAGTTTTCGGCAAAACCACACGATATGCATGCAAATGGTGCTTTTGGCAGAACGCGCACGTGGATTTCTACCAAACGACGTGAAAAGCATGCCCATGCTGCTCTTTTTAGCACCGGCACATGGATTTGTGCTAAAACGCGTTTTAAGCATGCACATGCATCTTTTGGTAGACGCGGACGCACTTTTTTGCAAAACCACACGATATGCATGCAAATGGTGCTTTTGGCAGAACGCGCACGTGGATTTCTACCAAACGACGTGAAAAGCATGCCGATGCTTCTCTTTTTAGCACCGGCACATGGATTTGTGCTAAAACGCGTTTTAAGCATGCGCATGCATCTTTTGGTAGACGCGGACGCACTTTTCTGCAAAACCACACGATATGCATGCAAATGGTGCTTTTGGCAGAACGCGCACGTGGATTTCTACCAAACGACGTGAAAAGCATGCCGATGCTGCTCTTTTTAGCACCGGCACATGGATTTGTGCCAAAACGCGTTTTAAGCATGCACATGCATCTTTTGGTGGACGCGGACGCAGTTTTCTGCAAAACCACACGATATGCATGCAAATGGTGCTTTTGGCAGAACGCGCACGTGGATTTCTATCAAACGACGTGAAAAGCATGCCGATGGTGCTCTTTTTAGCACCGGCACATGGATTTGTGCCAAAACGCGTTTTAAGCATGCACATGCATCTTTTGGTAGACGCGGACGCAGTTTTCTGCAAAACCGCACGATATGCATGCAAATGGTGCTTTTGGCAGAACGCGCACGTGGATTTCCACCAAATGACGTGAAAACATGCCGATGCTGCTCTTTTTGGCACCCGCACATGGATTTGTGCCAAAACGCGTTTTAAGCATGCACATGCATCTTTTGGTAGACGCGGACGCAGTCTTCTGTAAAACCGCACGATATGTATGCAAATGGTGCTTTTGGCAGAACGCGCACGTGGATGTCTACCAAACGACGTGAAAAGCATGCCGATGCTGCTCTTTTTAGCACCCGCTCAAGGATTTGTGCCAAAACGCGTTTTAAGCATGCACATGCATCTTTTGGTAGACGCGGACGCAGTTTTCGGCAAAACCACACGATATGCATGCAAATGGTGCTTTTGGCAGAACGCGCACGTGGATTTCTACCAAACGACGTGAAAAGCATACCGATGCTGCTCTTTTTAGCACCGGCACATGGATTTGTGCCAAAACGCGTTTTGAGCATGCACATGCATCTTTTGGTAGACGCGGACGCAGTTTTCTGCAAAACCGCACGATATGCATGCAAATGGTGCTTTTGGCAGAACGCGCACGTGGATTTCTACCAAACGACGTGAAAAGCATGCCGATGCTGCTCTTTTTAGCACCGGCACATGAATTTCTGCCAAAACGCGTTTTAAGCATGCACATGCATCTTTTGGTAGACGCGGACGCACTTTTCTGCAAAACCACACGATATGCATGCAAATGGTGCTTTTGGCAGAACGCGCACGTGGATTTCTACCAAACGACGTGAAAAGCATGCCGATGCTGCTCTTTTTAGCACCGGCACATGGATTTGTGCCAAAACGCGTTTTAAGCATGCACATGCATCTTTTGGTAGACGCGGACGCAGTTTTCTGCAAAACCGCACGATATGCATGCAAATGGTGCTTTTGGCAGAACGCGCACGTGGATTTCTACCAAACGACGTGAAAAGCATGCCTATGCTGCTCTTTTTAGCACCGGCACATGGATTTGTGCCAAAACGCGTTTTAAGCATGCACATGCATCTTTTGGTAGACGCGGACGCAGTTTTCTGCAAAACCGCACGATATGCATGCAAATGGTGCTTTTGGCAGAACGCGCACGTGGATTTCCACAAACGACGTGAAAAGCATGCCGATGCTGCTCTTTTTAGCACCGGCACATGGATTTGTGCCAAAACGCGTTTTAAGCATGCACATGCATCTTTTGGTAGACGCGGACGCAGTTTCCTGCAAAACCGCACGATATGCATGCAAATGGTGCTTTTGGCAGAACGCGCACGTGGATTTCCACCAAACGACGTGAAAACATGCCGATGCTGCTCTTTTTAGCACCCGCACATGGATTTGTGCCAAGACGCGTTTTAAGCATGCACATGCATCTTTTGGTAGACGCGGACGCAGTCTTCTGCAAAACCGCACGATATGCATGCAAATGGTGCTTTTGGCAGAACGCTCACGTGGATTTCTACCAAACGACGTGAAAAGCATGCCGATGCTGCTCTTTTTAGCACCGGCACATGGATTTGTGCCAAAACGCGTTTTAAGCATGCACATGCATCTTTTGGTAGACGCGGACGCAGTTTTCGGCAAAACCACACGATATGCATGCAAATGGTGCTTTTGGCAGAACGCGCACGTGGATTTCTACCAAACGACGTGAAGAGCATGCCGATGCTGCTCTTTTTAGCACCGGCACATGGATTTGTGCCAAAACGCGTTTTAAGCATGCACATGCATCTTTTGGTAGACGCGGACGCAGTTTTCTGCAAAACCGCACGATATGCATGCAAATGGTGCTTTTGGCAGAACGCGCACGTGGATTTCCACCAAACGACGTGAAAACATGCCGATGCTGCTCTTTTTAGCACCCGCACATGGATTTGTGCCAAGACGCGTTTTAAGCATGCACATGCATCTTTTGGTAGACGCGGACGCAGTCTTCTGCAAAACCGCACGATATGCATGCAAATGGTGCTTTTGGCAGAACGCGCACGTGGATTTTTACCAAACGACGTGAAAAGCATGCCGATGCTGCTCTTTTTAGCACCCGCACAAGGATTTGTGCCAAAACGCGTTTTAAGCATGCACATGCATCTTTTGGTAGACGCGGACGCAGTTTTCGGCAAAACCACACGATATGCATGCAAATGGTGCTTTTGGCAGAACGCGCACGTGGATTTCTACCAAACGACGTGAAAAGCATGCCCATGCTGCTCTTTTTAGCACCGGCACATGGATTTGTGCTAAAACGCGTTTTAAGCATGCACATGCATCTTTTGGTAGACGCGGACGCAGTTTTCTGCAAAACCGCACGATATGCATGCAAATGGTGCTTTTGGCAGAACGCGCAGGTGGATTTCCACCAAACGACGTGAAAAGCATGCCGATGCTGCTCTTTTTAGCACCCGCACATGGATTTGTGCCAAAACGCGTTTTAAGCATGCACATGCATCTTTTGGTAGACGCGGACGCAGTTTTCTGCAAAACCGCACGATATGCATGCAAATGGTGCGTTTGGCTGAACGCGCACGTGGATTTCTACCAAACGACGTGAAAAACATGCCGATGCTGCTCTTTTTAGCACCCGCACATGGATTTGTGCTAAAATGCGTTTTAAGCATGCACATGCATCTTTTGGTAGACGCGGACGCAGTTTTCTGCAAAACCGCACGATATGCATGCAAATGGTGCTTTTGGCAGAACGCGCACGTGGATTTCTACCAAACGACGTGAAAAGCATGCCGATGCTGCTCTTTTTAGCACCCGCACAAGGATTTGTGCCAAAACGCGTTTTAAGCATGAACATGCTCTTTTGGTAGACGCGGACGCAGTTTTCGGCAAAACCACACGATATGCATGCAAACGGTGCTTTTGGCAGAACGCGCACGTGGATTTCTACCAAACGACGTGAAAAGCATGCCGATGCTGCTCTTTTTAGCACCGGCACATGAATTTGTGCCTAAACGCGTTTTAAGCATGCACATGCATCTTTTGGTAGACGCGGACGCACTTTTCTGCAAAACCACACGATATGCATGCAAATGCTGCTTTTGGCAGAACGCGCACGTGGATTTCTACCAAACGACGTGAAAAGCATGCCGATGCTGCTCTTTTTAGCACCCGCACATGGATTTGTGCCAAAACGCGTTTTAAGCTTGCACATGCATCTTTTGGTAGACGCGGACGCAGTTTTCTGCAAAACCGCACAATATGCATGCAAATGGTGCTTTTGGCAGAACGCGCACGTGGATTTCTACCAAACGACGTGAAAAGCATGCCGATGCTGCTCTTTTTAGCACCCGCACATGGATTTGTGCCAAAACGCGTTTTAAGCATGCACATGCATCTTTTGGTAGACGCGGACGCAGTTTTCTGCAAAACCGCACGATATGCATGCAAATGGTGCTTTTGGCAGAACGCGCACGTGGATTTCTACCAAACGACGTGAAAAGCATGCCGATGCTGCTCTTTTTAGCACCCGCACATGGATTTGTGCCAAAACGCGTTTTAAGCATGCACATGCATCTTTTGGTAGACGCGGACGCACTTTTCTGCAAAACCACACGATATGCATGCAAATGGTGCTTTTGGCAGAACGCGCACGTGGATTTCTACCAAACGACGTGAAAAGCATGCCGATGCTGCTCTGTTTAGCACCGGCACATGGATTTGTGCCAAAACGCGTTTTAAGCATTCACATGCATCTTTTGGTAGACGCGGACGCAGTTTTCTGCAAAACCGCACGATATGCATGCAAATGGTGCTTTTGGCAGAACGCGCACGTGGATTTCCACCAAACGACGTGAAAAGCATGCCGATGCTGCTCTTTTTAGCACCCGCACATGGATTTGTGCCAAAACGCGTTTTAAGCATGCACATGCATCTTTTGGTAGACGCGGACGCAGTTTTCTGCAAAACCGCACGATATGCATGCAAATGGTGCTTTTGGCAGAACGCGCACGTGGATTTCTACCAAACGACGTGAAAAACATGCCGATGCTGCTCTTTTTAGCACCCGCACATGGATTTGTGCCAAAGCGCGTGTTAAGCATGCACATGCATCTTTTGGTAGACGCGGACGCAGTTTTCAACAAAACCACACGATATGCATGCAAATGGTGCTTTTGGCAGAACGCGCACTTGGATTTCTACCAAACGACGTGAAAAGCATGCCGATGCTGCTCTTTTTAGCACCGGCACATGGATTTGTGCTAAAACGCGTTTTAAGCATGCACATGCAACTTTTGGTAGACGCGGACGCAGTTTTCAGCAAAACCGCACGATATGCATGCAAATGGTGCTTTTGGCAGAACGCGCACTTGGATTTCTACCAAACGACGTGAAAAGCATGCCGATGCTGCTCTTTTTAGCACCGGCACATGGATTTGTGCCAAAACGCGTTTTAAGCCTGCACATGCATCTTTTGGTAGACGCGGACGCACTTTTCTGCAAAACCACACGATATGCATGCAAATGGTGCTTTTGGCAGAACGCGCACGTGGATTTCTACCAAACGCCGTGAAAAGCATGCCGATGCTGCTCTTTTTAGCACCCGCACATGGATTTGTGCCAAAACGCGTTTTAAGCATGCACATGCATCTTTTGGTAGACGCGGACGCAGTTTTCGGCAAAACCACACGATATGCATGCAAATGGTGCTTTTGGCAGAACGCGCGCGTGGATTTCTACCAAACGACGTGAAAAGCATGCCGATGCTGCTCTTTTTAGCACCCGCACATGGATTTGTGCCAAAACGCGTGTTAAGCATGCACATGCATCTTTTGGTAGACGCGGACGCAGTTTTCTGCAAAACCGCACGATATGCATGCAAATGGTGCTTTTGGCAGAACGAGCGCTTGGATTTCTACCAAACGACGTGAAAAGCATGCCGATGCTACTCTTTTTAGCACCGCCACATGGATTTGTGCTAAAACGCGTTTTAAGCATGCACATGCATCTTTTGGTAGACGCGGACGCACTTTTCTGCAAAACCACACGATATGCATGCAAATGGTGCTTTTGGCTGAACGCGCACGTGGATTTCTACGAAACGACGCGAAAAGCATGCCGATGCTGCTCTTCTTAGCAACGGCACATGGATTTGTGCCAAAACGCGTTTTAAGCATGCACATGCATCTGTTGGTTACCGCGGACGCAGTTTTCAGCAAAACCGCACGATATGCATGCAAATGGTGCTTTTGGCAGAACGCGCACGTGGATTTCCACCAAACGACGTGAAAAGCATGCCGATGCTGCTCTTTTTCGCACCCGCACATGGATTTGTGCCAAAACGCGTTTTAAGCATACACATGCATCTTTTGGTAGACGCGGACGCAGTTTTCTGCAAAACCGCACGATATGCATGCAAATGGTGCTTTTGGCAGAACGCGCACGTGGATTTCTACCAAACGACGTGAAAAGCATGCCGATGCTGCTCTTTTTCGCACCCGCACATGGATTTGTGCCAAAACGCGTTTTAAGCATGCACATGCATCTTTTGGTAGACGCGGACGCAGTTTTCTGCAAAACCGCACGATATGCATGCAAATGGTGCTTTTGGCAGAACGCGCACGTGGATTTCTACCAAACGACGTGAAAAGCATGCCGATGCTGCTCTTTTTAGCACCCGCACATGGATTTGTGCCAAAACGCGTTTTAAGCATGCACATGCATCTTTTGGTAGACGCGGACGCAGTTTTCGGCAAAACCACACGATATGCATGCAAATGGTGCTTTTGGCAGAACGCGCGCGTGGATTTCCACCAAACGACGTGAAAAGCATGCCGATGCTGCTCTTTTTAGCACCCGCACATGGATTTGTGCCAAAACGCGTTTTAAGCATGCACATGCATCTTTTGGTAGACGCGGACGCAGTTTTCGGCAAAACCACACGATATGCATGCAAATGGTGCTTTTGGCAGAACGCGCGCGTGGATTTCTACCAAACGACGTGAAAAGCATGCCGATGCTGCTCTTTTTAGCACCCGCACATGGATTTGTGCCAAAACGCGTTTTAAGCATGCACATGCATCTTTTGGTAGACGCGGACGCAGTTTTCGGCAAAACCACACGATATGCATGCAAATGGTGCTTTTGGCAGAACGCGCGCGTGGATTTCTACCAAACGACGTGAAAAGCATGCCGATGCTGCTCTTTTTAGCACCCGCACATGGATTTGTGCCAAAACGCGTTTTAAGCATGCACATGCATCTTTTGCTAGACGCGGACGCAGTTTTCGGCAAAACCACACGATATGCATGCAAATGGTGCTTTTGGCAGAACGCGCGCGTGGATTTCTACCAAACGACGTGAAAAGCATGCCGATGCTGCTCTTTTTAGCACCCGCACATGGATTTGTGCCAAAACGCGTGTTAAGCATGCACATGCATCTTTTGGTAGACGCGGACGCAGTTTTCTGCAAAACTACACGATATGCATGCAAATGGTGCTTTTGGCAGAACGCGCACGTGGATTTCTACCAAACGACGTGAAAAGCATGCCGATGCTACTCTTTTTAGCACCGGCACATGGATTTGTGCTAAAACGCGTTTTAAGCATGCACATGCATCTTTTGGTAGACGCGGACGCACTTTTCTGCAAAACCACACGATATGCATGCAAATGGTGCTTTTGGCAGAACGCGCACGTGGATTTCTACGAAACGACGTGAAAAGCATGCCGATGCTGCTCTTTTTAGCAACGGCACATGGATTTGTGCCAAAACGCGTTTTAAGCCTGCACATGCATCTTTTGGTAGACGCGGACGCACTTTTCTGCAAAACCACATGATATGCATGCAAATGGTGCTTTTGGCAGAACGCCCACGTGGATTTCTACCAAACGACGTGAAAAGCATGCCGATGCTGCTCTTTTTTGCACCCGCACATGGATTTGTGCCAAAACGCGTTTTAAGCATGCACATGCATCTTTTGGTAGACGCGGACGCAGTTTTCTGCAAAACCGCACGATATGCATGCAAATGGTGCTTTTGGCAGAACGCGCACGTGGATTTCTACCAAACGACGTGAAAAGCATGCCGATGCTGCTCTTTTTAGCACCCGCACATGGATTTGTGCCAAAACGCGTTTTAAGCATGCACATGCATCTTTTGGTAGACGCGCACGCAGTTTTCTGCAATACCGCACGATATGCATGCAAATGGTGCTTTTGGCAGAACGCGCACGTGGATTTCCACCAAACGACGTGAAAAGCATGCCGATGCTGCTCTTTTTCGCACCCGCACATGGATTTGTGCCAAAACGCGTTTTAAGCATGCACATGCATCTTTTGGTAGACGCGGACGCAGTTTTCTGCAAAGTCGCACGATATGCATGCAAATGGTGCTTTTGGCAGAACGCGCACGTGGATTTCTACCAAACGACGTGAAAAGCATGCCGATGCTGCTCTTTTTAGCACCCGCACATGTATTTGTGCCAAAACGCGTTTTAAGCATGCACATGCATCTTTTGGTAGACGCGGACGCAGTTTTCGGCAAAACCACACGATATGCATGCAAATGGTGCTTTTGGCAGAACGCGCGCGTGGATTTCTACCAAACGACGTGAAAAGCATGCCGATGATGCTCTTTTTAGCACCCGCACATGGATTTGTGCCAAAACGCGTTTTAAGCATGCACATGCATCTTTTGGTAGACGCGGACGCAGTTTTCGGCAAAACCACACGATATGCATGCAAATGGTGCTTTTGGCAGAACGCGCGCGTGGATTTCTACCAAACGACGTGAAAAGCATGCCGATGCCGCTCTTTTTAGCACCCGCACATGGATTTGTGCCAAAACGCGTGTTAAGCATGCACATGCATCTTTTGGTAGACGCGGACGCAGTTTTCTGCAAAACCACACGATATGCATGCAAATGGTGCTTTTGGCAGAACGCGCACGTGGATTTCTACGAAACGACGTGAAAAGCATGCCGATGCTGCTCTTTTTAGCAACGGCACATGGATTTGTGCCAAAACGCGTTTTAAGCCTGCACATGCATCTTTTGGTAGGCGCGGACGCAGTTTTCTGCAAAACCACACGATATGCATGCAAATGGTGCTTTTGGCAGAACGCGCACGTGGATTTCTACCAAACGACGTGAAAAGCATGCCGATGCTGTTCTTTTTAGCACCGGCACATGGATTTGTGCTAAAACGCGTTTTAAGCATGCACATGCATCTTTTGGTAGACGCGGACGCACTTTTCTGCAAAACCACACCATATGCATGCAAATGGTGCTTTTGGCAGAACGCGCACGTGGATTTCTACGAAACGACGTGAAAAGCATGCCGCTGCTGCTCTTTTTAGCAACGGCACATGGATTTGTGCCAAAACGCGTTTTAAGCCTGCACATGCATCTTTTGGTAGACGCGGACGCACTTTTCTGCAAAACCACACGATATGCATGCAAATGGTGCTTTTGGCAGAACGCGCGCGTGGATTTCTACCAAACAACGTGAAAAGCATGCCGATGCTGCTCTTTTTAGCACGCGAACACGGATTTGTGCCAAAACGCGTGTTAAGCATGCACATGCATCTTTTGGTAGACGCGGACGCAGTTTTCTGCAAAACCACACGATATGCATGCAAATGGTGCTTTTGGCAGAACGCTTACGTGGATTTCTACCAAACGACGTGAAAAGCATGCCGATGCTGCTCTTTTTAGCACCGGCACATGGATTTGTGCTAAAACGCGTTTTAAGCATGCACATGCATCTTTTGGTAGACGCGGACGCACTTTTCTGCAAAACCACACGATATCCATGCAAATGGTGCTTTTGGCAGAACGCGCACGTGGATTTCTACCAAACGACGTGAAAAGCATGCCGATGCTGCTCTTTTTAGCACCGGCACATGGATTTGTGCCAAAACGCGTTTTAAACATGCACATGCATCTTTTGGTAGACGCGGACGCAGTTTTCTGTAAAACCACACGATATGCATGCAAATGGTGCTTTTGGCAGAACGCTTACGTGGATTTCTACCAAACGACGTGAAAAGCATGCCGATGCTGCTCTTTTTAGCACCGGCACATGGATTTGTGCTAAAACGCGTTTTAAGCATGCACATGCATCTTTTGGTAGACGCGGACGCACTTTTCTGCAAAACCTCACGATATGCATGCAAATGGTGCTTTTGGCAGAACGCGCACGTGGATTTCTACCAAACGACGTGAAAAGCATGCCGATGCTGCTCTTTTTAGCACCCGCACATGGATTTGTGCCAAAACGCGTTTTAAGCATGCACATGCATCTTTTGGTAGACGCGCACGCAGTTTTCTGCAATACCGCACGATATGCGTGCAAATGGTGCTTTTGGCAGAACGCGCACGTGGATTTCCACCAAACGACGTGAAAAGCATGCCGATGCTGCTCTTTTTCGCACCCGCACATGGATTTGTGCCAAAACGCGTTTTAAGCATGCACATGCATCTTTTGGTAGACGCGGACGCAGTTTTCTGCAAAGTCGCACGATATGCATGCAAATGGTGCTTTTGGCAGAACGCGCACGTGGATTTCTACCAAACGACGTGAAAAGCATGCCGATGCTGCTCTTTTTAGCACCCGCACATGTATTTGTGCCAAAACGCGTTTTAAGCATGCACATGCATCTTTTGGTAGACGCGGACGCAGTTTTCGGCAAGACCACACGATATGCATGCAAATGGTGCTTTTGGCAGAACGCGCGCGTGGATTTCTACCAAACGACGTGAAAAGCATGCCGATGCTGCTCTTTTTAGCACCCGCACATGGATTTGTGCCAAAACGCGTTTTAAGCATGCACATGCATCTTTTGGTAGACGCGGACGCAGTTTTCGGCAAAACCACACGATATGCATGCAAATGGTGCTTTTGGCAGAACGCGCGCGTGGATTTCTACCAAACGACGTGAAAGGCATGCCGATGCTGCTCTTTTTAGCACCCGCACATGGATTTGTGCCAAAACGCGTGTTAAGCATGCACATGCATCTTTTGGTAGACGCGGACGCAGTTTTCTGCAAAACCACACGATATGCATGCAAATGGTGCTTTTGGCAGAACGCGCACGTGGATTTCTACCAAACGACGTGAAAAGCATGCCGATGCTGCTCTTTTTAGCACCGGCACATGGATTTGTGCTAAAACGCGTTTTAAGCCTGCACATGCATCTTTTGGTAGGCGCGGACGCAGTTTTCTGCAAAACCACACGATATGCATGCAAATGGTGCTTTTGGCAGAACGCGCACGTGGATTTCTACCAAACGACGTGAAAAGCATGCCGATGCTGCTCTTTTTAGCACCGGCACATGGATTTGTGCTAAAACGCGTTTTAAGCATGCACATGCATCTTTTGGTAGACGCGGACGCACTTTTCTGCAAAACCACACGATATGCATGCAAATGGTGCTTTTGGCAGAACGCGCACGTGGATTTCTACGAAACGACGTGAAAAGCATGCCGCTGCTGCTCTTTTTAGCAACGGCACATGGATTTGTGCCAAAACGCGCTTTAAGCCTGCACATGCATCTTTTGGTAGACGCGGACGCACTTTTCTGCAAAACCACACGATATGCATGCAAATGGTGCTTTTGGCAGAACGCGCACGTGGATTTCTACCAAACGACGTGAAAAGCATGCCGATGCTGCTCTTTTTAGCACCCGCACATGGATTTGTGCCAAAACGCGTTTTAAGCATGCACATGCATCTTTTGGTAGACGCGCACGCAGTTTTCTGCAATACCGCACGATATGCATGCAAATGGTGCTTTTGGCAGAACGCGCACGTGGATTTCCACCAAACGACGTGAAAAGCATGCCGATGCTGCTCTTTTTCGCACCCGCACATGGATTTGTGCCAAAACGCGTTTTAAGCATGCACATGCATCTTTTGGTAGACGCGGACGCAGTTTTCTGCAAAGTCGCACGATATGCATGCAAATGGTGCTTTTGGCAGAACGCGCACGTGGATTTCTACCAAACGACGTGAAAAGCATGCCGATGCTGCTCTTTTTAGCACCCGCACATGTATTTGTGCCAAAACGCGTTTTAAGCATGCACATGCATCTTTTGGTAGACGCGGACGCAGTTTTCGGCAAAACCACACGATATGCATGCAAATGGTGCTTTTGGCAGAACGCGCGCGTGGATTTCTACCAAACGACGTGAAAAGCATGCCGATGCTGCTCTTTTTAGCACCCGCACATGGATTTGTGCCAAAACGCGTTTTAAGCATGCACATGCATCTTTTGGTAGACGCGGACGCAGTTTTCGGCAAAACCACACGATATGCATGCAAATGGTGCTTTTGGCAGAACGCGCGCGTGGATTTCTACCAAACGACGTGAAAGGCATGCCGATGCTGCTCTTTTTAGCACCCGCACATGGATTTGTGCCAAAACGCGTGTTAAGCATGCACATGCATCTTTTGGTAGACGCGGACGCAGTTTTCTGCAAAACCACACGATATGCATGCAAATGGTGCTTTTGGCAGAACGCGCACGTGGATTTCTACCAAACGACGTGAAAAGCATGCCGATGCTGCTCTTTTTAGCACCGGCACATGGATTTGTGCTAAAACGCGTTTTAAGCCTGCACATGCATCTTTTGGTAGACGCGGACGCACTTTTCTGCAAAACCACACGATATGCATGCAAATGGTGCTTTTGGCAGAACGCGCACGTGGATTTCTACGAAACGACGTGAAAAGCATGCCGCTGCTGCTCTTTTTAGCAACGGCACATGGATTTGTGCCAAAACGCGCTTTAAGCCTGCACATGCATCTTTTGGTAGACGCGGACGCACTTTTCTGCAAAACCACACGATATGCATGCAAATGGTGCTTTTGGCAGAACGCGCGCGTGGATTTCTACCAAACAACGTGAAAAGCATGCCGATGCTGCTCTTTTTAGCACGCGAACACGGATTTGTGCCAAAACGCGTGTTAAGCATGCACATGCATCTTTTGGTAGACGCGGACGCAGTTTTCTGCAAAACCACACGATATGCATGCAAATGGTGCTTTTGGCAGAATGCTTACGTGGATTTCTACCAAACGACGTGAAAAGCATGCCGATGCTGCTCTTTTTAGCACCGGCACATGGATTTGTGCTAAAACGCGTTTTAAGCATGCACATGCATCTTTTGGTAGACGCGGACGCACTTTTCTGCAAAACCACACGATATCCATGCAAATGGTGCTTTTGGCAGAACGCGCACGTGGATTTCTACCAAACGACGTGAAAAGAATGCCGATGCTGCTCTTTTTAGCACCGGCACATGGATTTGTGCCAAAACGCGTTTTAAACATGCACATGCATCTTTTGGTAGACGCGGACGCAGTTTTCTGCAAAACCACACGATATGCATGCAAATGGTGCTTTTGGCAGAACGCGCACGTGGATTTCTACCAAACGACGTGAAAAGCATGCCGATGCTGCTCTTTTTAGCACCCGCACATGGATTTGTGCCAAAACGCGTTTTAAGCATGCACATGCATCTTTTGGTAGACGCGGACGCAGTTTTCGGCAAAACCACACGATATGCATGCAAATGGTGCTTTTGGCAGAACGCGCGCGTGGATTTCTACCAAACGACGTGAAAAGCACGCCGATGCTGCTCTTTTTAGCACCCGCACATGGATTTGTGCCAAAACGCGTGTTAAGCATGCACATGCATGTTTTGGTAGACGCGGACGCAGTTTTCTGCAAAACCACACGATATGCATGCAAATGGTGCTTTTGGCAGAACGCGCACGTGGATTTCTACCAAACGACGTGAAAAGCATGCCGATGCTGCTCTTTTTAGCACCGGCACATGGATTTGTGCTAAAACGCGTTTTAAGCATGCACATGCATCTTTTGGTAGACGCGGACGCACTTTTCTGCAAAACCACACGATATGCATGCAAATGGTGCTTTTGGCAGAACGCGCACGTGGATTTCTACGAAACGACGTGAAAAGCATGCCGATGCTGCTCTTTTTAGCAACGGCACATGGATTTGTGCCAAAACGCGTTTTAAGCATGCACATGCATCTTTTGGTAGACGCGGACGCAGTTTTCGGCAAAACCACACGATATGCATGCAAATGGTGCTTTTGGCAGAACGCGCGCGTGGATTTCTACCAAACGACGTGAAAAGCATGCCGATGCTGCTCTTTTTAGCACCCGCACATGGATTTGTGCCAAAACGCGTGTTAAGCATGCACATGCATCTTTTGGTAGACGCGGACGCAGTTTTCTGCAAAACCACACGATATGCATGCAAATGGTGCTTTTGGCAGAACGCGCACGTGGATTTCTACCAAACGACGTGAAAAGCATGCCGATGCTGCTCTTTTTAGCACCGGCACATGGATTTGTGCTAAAACGCGTTTTAAGCATGCACATGCATCTTTTGGTAGACGCGGACGCACTTTTCTGCAAAACCACACGATACGCATGCAAATGGTGCTTTTGACAGAACGCGCACGTGGATTTCTACGAAACGACGTGAAAAGCATGCCGATGCTGCTCTTTTTAGCAACGGCACATGGATTTGTGCCAAAACGCGTTTTAAGCCTGCACATGCATCTTTTGGTAGGCGCGGACGCAGTTTTCTGCAAAACCACACGATATGCATGCAAATGGTGGTTTTGGCAGAACGCGCACGTGGATTTCTACCAAACGACGTGAAAAGCATGCCGATGCTGCTCTTTTTAGCACCGGCACATGGATTTGTGCTAAAACGCGTTTTAAGCATGCACATGCATCTTTTGGTAGACGCGGACGCACTTTTCTGCAAAACCACACGATATGCATGCAAATGGTGCTTTTGGCAGAACGCGCACGTGGATTTCTACGAAACGACGTGAAAAGCATGCCGCTGCTGCTCTTTTTAGCAACGGCACATGGATTTGTGCCAAAACGCGTTTTAAGCCTGCACATGCATCTTTTGGTAGACGCGGACGCACTTTTCTGCAAAACCACACGATATGCATGCAAATGGTGCTTTTGGCAGAACGCGCGCGTGGATTTCTACCAAACAACGTGAAAAGCATGCCGATGCTGCTCTTTTTAGCACGCGAACACGGATTTGTGCCAAAACGCGTGTTAAGCATGCACATGCATCTTTTGGTAGACGCGGACGCAGTTTTCTGCAAAACCACACGATATGCATGCAAATGGTGCTTTTGGCAGAACGCTTACGTGGATTTCTACCAAACGACGTGAAAAGCATGCCGATGCTGCTCTTTTTAGCACCGGCACATGGATTTGTGCTAAAACGCGTTTTAAGCATGCACATGCATCTTTTGGTAGACGCGGACGCACTTTTCTGCAAAACCACACGATATCCATGCAAATGGTGCTTTTGGCAGAACGCGCACGTGGATTTCTACCAAACGACGTGAAAAGCATGCCGATGCTGCTCTTTTTAGCACCGGCACATGGATTTGTGCCAAAACGCGTTTTAAACATGCACATGCATCTTTTGGTAGACGCGGACGCAGTTTTCTGCAAAACCACACGATATGCATGCAAATGGTGCTTTTGGCAGAACGCGCACGTGGATTTCTACCAAACGACGTGAAAAGCATGCTGATGCTGCTCTTTTTAGCACCCGCACATGGATTTGTGCCAAAACGCGTTTTAAGCATGCACATGCATCTTTTGGTAGACGCGGACGCAGTTTTCGGCAAAACCACACGATATGCATGCAAATTGTGCTTTTGGCAGAACGCGCACGTGGATTTCTACCAAACGACGTGAAAAGCATGCCGATGCTGCTCTTTTTAGCACCGGCACATGGATTTGTGCTAAAACGCGTTTTAAGCATGCACATGCATCTTTTGGTAGACGCGGACGCACTTTTCTGCAAAACCACACGATATGCATGCAAATGGTGCTTTTGGCAGAACGCGCACGTGGATTTCTACCAAACGACGTGAAAAGCATGCCGATGCTGCTCTTTTTAGCACCCGCACATGGATTTGTGCCAAAACGCGTTTTAAGCATGCACATGCATCTTTTGGTAGACGCGCACGCAGTTTTCTGCAATACCGCACGATATGCATGCAAATGGTGCTTTTGGCAGAACGCGCACGTGGATTTCCACCAAACGACGTGAAAAGCATGCCGATGCTGCTCTTTTTCGCACCCGCACATGGATTTGTGCCAAAACGCGTTTTAAGCATGCACATGCATCTTTTGGTAGACGCGGACGCAGTTTTCTGCAAAGTCGCACGATATGCATGCAAATGGTGCTTTTGGCAGAACGCGCACGTGGATTTCTACCAAACGACGTGAAAAGCATGCCGATGCTGCTCTTTTTAGCACCCGCACATGTATTTGTGCCAAAACGCGTTTTAAGCATGCACATGCATCTTTTGGTAGACGCAGACGCAGTTTTCGGCAAAACCACACGATATGCATGCAAATGGTGCTTTTGGCAGAACGCGCGCGTGGATTTCTACCAAACGACGTGAAAAGCATGCCGATGCTGCTCTTTTTAGCACCCGCACATGGATTTGTGCCAAAACGCGTTTTAAGCATGCACATGCATCTTTTGGTAGACGCGGACGCAGTTTTCGGCAAAACCACACGATATGCATGCAAATGGTGCTTTTGGCAGAACGCGCGCGTGGATTTCTACCAAACGACGTGAAAGGCATGCCGATGCTGCTCTTTTTAGCACCCGCACATGGATTTGTGCCAAAACGCGTGTTAAGCATGCACATGCATCTTTTGGTAGACGCGGACGCAGTTTTCTGCAAAACCGCACGATACGCATGCAAATGGTGCTTTTGGCAGAACGCGCACGTGGATTTCTACGAAACGACGTGAAAAGCATGCCGATGCTGCTCTTTTTAGCAACGGCACATGGATTTGTGCCAAAACGCGTTTTAAGCCTGCACATGCATCTTTTGGTAGGCGCGGACGCAGTTTTCTGCAAAACCACACGATATGCATGCAAATGGTGCTTTTGGCAGAACGCGCACGTGGATTTCTACCAAACGACGTGAAAAGCATGCCGATGCTGCTCTTTTTAGCACCGGCACATGGATTTGTGCTAAAACGCGTTTTAAGCATGCACATGCATCTTTTGGTAGACGCGGACGCACTTTTCTGCAAAACCACACGATATGCATGCAAATGGTGCTTTTGGCAGAACGCGCACGTGGATTTCTACGAAACGACGTGAAAAGCATGCCGCTGCTGCTCTTTTTAGCAACGGCACATGGATTTGTGCCAAAACGCGCTTTAAGCCTGCACATGCATCTTTTGGTAGACGCGGACGCACTTTTCTGCAAAACCACACGATATGCATGCAAATGGTGCTTTTGGCAGAACGCGCGCGTGGATTTCTACCAAACAACGTGAAAAGCATGCCGATGCTGCTCTTTTTAGCACGCGAACACGGATTTGTGCCAAAACGCGTGTTAAGCATGCACATGCATCTTTTGGTAGACGCGGACGCAGTTTTCTGCAAAACCACACGATATGCATGCAAATGGTGCTTTTGGCAGAACGCTTACGTGGATTTCTACCAAACGACGTGAAAAGCATGCCGATGCTGCTCTTTTTAGCACCGGCACATGGATTTGTGCTAAAACGCGTTTTAAGCATGCACATGCATCTTTTGGTAGACGCGGACGCACTTTTCTGCAAAACCACACGATATCCATGCAAATGGTGCTTTTGGCAGAACGCGCACGTGGATTTCTACCAAACGACGTGAAAAGAATGCCGATGCTGCTCTTTTTAGCACCGGCACATGGATTTGTGCCAAAACGCGTTTTAAACATGCACATGCATCTTTTGGTAGACGCGGACGCAGTTTTCTGCAAAACCACACGATATGCATGCAAATGGTGCTTTTGGCAGAACGCGCACGTGGATTTCTACCAAACGACGTGAAAAGCATGCCGATGCTGCTCTTTTTAGCACCCGCACATGGATTTGTGCCAAAACGCGTTTTAAGCATGCACATGCATCTTTTGGTAGACGCGCACGCAGTTTTCTGCAATACCGCACGATATGCATGCAAATGGTGCTTTTGGCAGAACGCGCACGTGGATTTCCACCAAACGACGTGAAAAGCATGCCGATGCTGCTCTTTTTCGCACCCGCACATGGATTTGTGCCAAAACGCGTTTTAAGCATGCACATGCATCTTTTGGTAGACGCGGACGCAGTTTTCTGCAAAGTCGCACGATATGCATGCAAATGGTGCTTTTGGCAGAACGCGCACGTGGATTTCTACCAAACGACGTGAAAAGCATGCCGATGCTGCTCTTTTTAGCACCCGCACATGTATTTGTGCCAAAACGCGTTTTAAGCATGCACATGCATCTTTTGGTAGACGCAGACGCAGTTTTCGGCAAAACCACACGATATGCATGCAAATGGTGCTTTTGGCAGAACGCGCGCGTGGATTTCTACCAAACGACGTGAAAAGCATGCCGATGCTGCTCTTTTTAGCACCCGCACATGGATTTGTGCCAAAACGCGTTTTAAGCATGCACATGCATCTTTTGGTAGACGCGGACGCAGTTTTCGGCAAAACCACACGATATGCATGCAAATGGTGCTTTTGG
Source organism: Dermacentor variabilis (assembly GCF_050947875.1). Classification (NCBI taxonomy): domain Eukaryota; kingdom Metazoa; phylum Arthropoda; class Arachnida; order Ixodida; family Ixodidae; genus Dermacentor; species Dermacentor variabilis. Next base: position 10,949 of record NW_027460671.1, on the reverse strand, counting down.
CAGAACGCGCGCGTGGATTTCTACCAAACGACGTGAAAGGCATGCCGATGCTGCTCTTTTTAGCACCCGCACATGGATTTGTGCCAAAACGCGTGTTAAGCATGCACATGCATCTTTTGGTAGACGCGGACGCAGTTTTCTGCAAAACCGCACGATACGCATGCAAATGGTGCTTTTGGCAGAACGCGCACGTGGATTTCTACGAAACGACGTGAAAAGCATGCCGATGCTGCTCTTTTTAGCAACGGCACATGGATTTGTGCCAAAACGCGTTTTAAGCCTGCACATGCATCTTTTGGTAGGCGCGGACGCAGTTTTCTGCAAAACCACACGATATGCATGCAAATGGTGCTTTTGGCAGAACGCGCACGTGGATTTCTACCAAACGACGTGAAAAGCATGCCGATGCTGCTCTTTTTAGCACCGGCACATGGATTTGTGCTAAAACGCGTTTTAAGCATGCACATGCATCTTTTGGTAGACGCGGACGCACTTTTCTGCAAAACCACACGATATGCATGCAAATGGTGCTTTTGGCAGAACGCGCACGTGGATTTCTACGAAACGACGTGAAAAGCATGCCGCTGCTGCTCTTTTTAGCAACGGCACATGGATTTGTGCCAAAACGCGCTTTAAGCCTGCACATGCATCTTTTGGTAGACGCGGACGCACTTTTCTGCAAAACCACACGATATGCATGCAAATGGTGCTTTTGGCAGAACGCGCGCGTGGATTTCTACCAAACAACGTGAAAAGCATGCCGATGCTGCTCTTTTTAGCACGCGAACACGGATTTGTGCCAAAACGCGTGTTAAGCATGCACATGCATCTTTTGGTAGACGCGGACGCAGTTTTCTGCAAAACCACACGATATGCATGCAAATGGTGCTTTTGGCAGAACGCTTACGTGGATTTCTACCAAACGACGTGAAAAGCATGCCGATGCTGCTCTTTTTAGCACCGGCACATGGATTTGTGCTAAAACGCGTTTTAAGCATGCACATGCATCTTTTGGTAGACGCGGACGCACTTTTCTGCAAAACCACACGATATCCATGCAAATGGTGCTTTTGGCAGAACGCGCACGTGGATTTCTACCAAACGACGTGAAAAGAATGCCGATGCTGCTCTTTTTAGCACCGGCACATGGATTTGTGCCAAAACGCGTTTTAAACATGCACATGCATCTTTTGGTAGACGCGGACGCAGTTTTCTGCAAAACCACACGATATGCATGCAAATGGTGCTTTTGGCAGAACGCGCACGTGGATTTCTACCAAACGACGTGAAAAGCATGCCGATGCTGCTCTTTTTAGCACCCGCACATGGATTTGTGCCAAAACGCGTTTTAAGCATGCACATGCATCTTTTGGTAGACGCGGACGCAGTTTTCGGCAAAACCACACGATATGCATGCAAATGGTGCTTTTGGCAGAACGCGCGCGTGGATTTCTACCAAACGACGTGAAAAGCATGCCGATGCTGCTCTTTTTAGCACCCGCACATGGATTTGTGCCAAAACGCGTGTTAAGCATGCACATGCATGTTTTGGTAGACGCGGACGCAGTTTTCTGCAAAACCACACGATATGCATGCAAATGGTGCTTTTGGCAGAACGCGCACGTGGATTTCTACCAAACGACGTGAAAAGCATGCCGATGCTGCTCTTTTTAGCACCGGCACATGGATTTGTGCTAAAACGCGTTTTAAGCATGCACATGCATCTTTTGGTAGACGCGGACGCAGTTTTCTGCAAAACCACACGATATGCATGCAAATGGTGCTTTTGGCAGAACGCGCACGTGGATTTCTACGAAACGACGTGAAAAGCATGCCGATGCTGCTCTTTTTAGCAACGGCACATGGATTTGTGCCAAAACGCGTTTTAAGCATGCACATGCATCTTTTGGTAGACGCGGACGCAGTTTTCGGCAAAACCACACGATATGCATGCAAATGGTGCTTTTGGCAGAACGCGCGCGTGGATTTCTACCAAACGACGTGAAAAGCATGCCGATGCTGCTCTTTTTAGCACCCGCACATGGATTTGTGCCAAAACGCGTGTTAAGCATGCACATGCATCTTTTGGTAGACGCGGACGCAGTTTTCTGCAAAACCACACGATATGCATGCAAATGGTGCTTTTGGCAGAACGCGCACGTGGATTTCTACCAAACGACGTGAAAAGCATGCCGATGCTGCTCTTTTTAGCACCGGCACATGGATTTGTGCTAAAACGCGTTTTAAGCATGCACATGCATCTTTTGGTAGACGCGGACGCACTTTTCTGCAAAAACCACACGATACGCATGCAAATGGTGCTTTTGACAGAACGCGCACGTGGATTTCTACGAAACGACGTGAAAAGCATGCCGATGCTGCTCTTTTTAGCAACGGCACATGGATTTGTGCCAAAACGCGTTTTAAGCCTGCACATGCATCTTTTGTAGGCGCGGACGCAGTTTTCTGCAAAACCACACGATATGCATGCAAATGGTGGTTTTGGCAGAACGCGCACGTGGATTTCTACCAAACGACGTGAAAAGCATGCCGATGCTGCTCTTTTTAGCACCGGCACATGGATTTGTGCTAAAACGCGTTTTAAAGCATGCACATGCATCTTTTGGTAGACGCGGACGCACTTTTCTGCAAAACCACACGATATGCATGCAAATGGTGCTTTTGGCAGAACGCGCACGTGGATTTCTACGAAACGACGTGAAAAGCATGCCGCTGCTGCTCTTTTTAGCAACGGCACATGGATTTGTGCCAAAAGGCGTTTTAAGCCTGCACATGCATCTTTTGGTAGACGCGGACGCACTTTTCTGCAAAACCACACGATATGCATGCAAATGGTGCTTTTGGCAGAATGCGCAGGTGGATTTCTACCAACCACGGGCTCAGCACGCCCATGCTGCTCTTTTCAGCACACGAGCATCGATTTGTGCCAAACACTTGCTAAGCATGCACATGCATGTTTTAGTAGACGCACGTTGTTTTCTGCCAAACCACATGCTAAGCATGCACATGCAGCTTTTGGAAGAGCGCGCACGTGTATTTCTGCGAAACGACGTGCCAAGCACGCCCATGCTGCTCTTTTCAGCACACGCGCATCGATTTGTGCTAAACCACTTGTTAAGCATGCATATGCATCTTTTGGTAGACGCGCACGTTGTTTTCTGCCAAACCACAAGTTATTCATGCACATGCTGCTTTTGGCAGAGCGCACAAGTGGATTTCTACCAAACCACGGGCTAAGCACGCCCATGCTGCTCTTTTCAGCACACGCGCATCGATTTGTCAAACCACTTGTTAAGCATGCACATGCATCTTTCGGTAGACGCGCACGTTGTTTTCTGCCAAACCACAAGCTAAGCATGCACATTGCTGCTTTTGGCAGAGCGCGCACGCGGATTTCTGCCAAACGACGTGCCAAGCCCGCCCATGCTGCTCTTTTCAGCACACGCGCATCGATTTGTGCCAAACCGCTTGTTAATCATGCACATGCATCTTTCGGTACACGCGCACGTTGTTTTCTGCCAAACCACAAGTTAAGCATGCACATGGTGCTTTTGGCAGAGCGCGCACGTGGATTTCTACCAAACCACGTGATAAGCACGCCCATGCTGCTCTTTTCAGAACACGCGCATCGATTTGTCGAAAACAACTTGTTAACCATGCACATGCATCTTTTGGTAGAAGCGGACATTGTTTTCTGCAAAACCTCAAGTTAAGCATGCACATGCTCCTTCTGGCAGAGCGCGCACGTGGATTTCTGCCAAACGACGTGCTAAGCACGCCCATGCTGCCCTTTTCAACACACGCGCATCGATTTGTTGTAAACCACTTTTTAAGCATACACATGCATCTTTTGGAAGACGCGCATGTTGTTTTCTGCCAACCACAAGTTACGCATGCACATGCTGCTTTTGGCAGAGCGCGCACGTGAATTTCTTCCAGCCCACATGCTAAGCACGCCCATGCTGCTCTTTTCAGCACACGCGCATCGATTTGTGCCAAACGACTTGTTAAGCTTGCACATGCATCTTTCGGTAGTCGCGCCCGTTGTTTTCTGTCAAACCACAAGCTATGCATGCACATGCTGCTTTTGTCAGAGCGCGCATGTGTTTGTCTACCAAACAACGTGCTAAGCACGCCCATGCTGCTATTTTCAGAACACGCGCATCGATTTGTGCGAAACCAATTGCTAAGCATGCACATGTATCTTTCGGTAGACGCGCACGTTGTTTTCTGACAAACCACAAGCCAAGCATGCACATGCTGCTTTTGGCAGAACGCGCACATTGATTTCTGCCAAACGACGTGCCAAACACGCCATCCTGCTGTTTTCAGCACACGCGCATCGATTTGTGTTAAACCACTTGTTAAGCATGCACATGCATCTTTTGGTACACGCGGACGTTGTTTTCCGCCAAACCATAAGCTAAGCATGCACATTTACCTTATGGCAGAGTGCGTACGTGGATTTCTACCAAACCGCGTGCTAAGCAGGCCCATGCTGCTTCTTTCTGCACACGCGCATGGATTTGTGCCAAACTATTGTTAAGCATGCACATGCATCTTTCCGTAGACGCGCACTTTGTTTTCTGACAAACCACAATTTATGCATCCAGATGCTGCTTTTGGCAGAGCGCGCATGTAGATTTCTACCAAACCACGTGCTAAGCACGCCCTTGCTGCTCTTTTCAGCACACGCGCATTGATTTGCCGTAAACAACTTGTAAAGCACGCACGTCTATCTTTTGGTAGACACGGACGTTGTTTTCTGCCAAACCACAAGTTAAGCATGCACATCCTGCTTCGGCAGAGCTTGCACTTGGATTTCTACCAAACCACGTGCCAAGCACCCTCATGCGGTTCTTTTCAACACACGTGCATGGATTTTTGCCAAACCACGGGCTAAGCACGCCCATGCTGCTCTTTTCAGCACAGGCACATCGATTTGGCTAAACTACTTGTAAAGCATGCACATGCATCTTTCGGTAGACGCGCACGTTGTTTTCTGCCAAACCACAAGTTGTGCATGCCCATGCTGGTTTTGGCAGAGGGCGCATGTGGATTTCTACCAAACCGCGTGCTAAGCAGGCCCATGCTGCTTTTTTCTGCACACGCGCATGGATTTGTGCCAAACCTATTGTTAGCATGCACATGCATCTTTCCGTAGACGCGCACGTTGTTTTCTGCCAAATCACAAGTTATGCATCCACATGCTGCTTTTGGCAGAGCGCGCATGTTGATTTCTACGAAACCACGTGCTAACCACGCCTTGCTGCTCTTTTCAGCACACGCGCATCGATTTGTCGTAAACAACTTGTTAAGCACGCACATGCATCTTTTGGTAGACGTGGACAGTTGTTTTCTGCCGTACCACAAGTTAAGCGTGCACATGCTGCTTTTGTCAGAGCGCGCACGTGGATTTCTACCAAACCAAGTGCTAAGCACGCCCTTGCTGCTCTTTTCAGCACATGCGCATCGGTTTGTCGTAAACAACCTGTTAAGCACGCACATGCATCTTTCGGTAGACGCGCACGTTGTTTTCTGCCAAACCACAGGTTATGCATGCACATGCTGCTTTTGGCAGAGCGGGCACGTCGATTTCTACCAAACCACCTACTAAGCACGCCCTTGCTGCTGTTTTCAGCGCACGCGCCTGGATTTGTGCCAAACCACTTGTTAAGCATGCACATGCATGTTTCCGTGGAAGCGCACGTTGTTTTATGCCAAATCACAAGTTATGCATGCACCCGCTGCTTTTGGCAGAGGGCGCATGTGGATTTCTTCCAAACCACGTGCTAAGCACGCCCATGCTGCTCTTTTCAGCCCACGCGCATCAATTTGTGGTAAACCACTTGTTATGCATGCACATGCATCTTTGGTAGCCGCGCACGGTGTTTTCTGCCAAACCGCAAGTTACGCATGCACATGCTGCATTCGGCCGAGCGCGCATGTGGACTTCTCCCAGCCCACGTGCTTAGCACGCCCATGCTGTTATTTTCAGCACACGCGCATCGATTTGTGCCAAACCACTGGTTAAGCAAGCACATGTATCTTTCGGTAGACGCGCACGTTGTTTTCTGACAAACAACAAGCCAAGCATGCACATGCTGCTTTTGGCATAGCGCGCACGTGGATTTCTGCGAAATGTCCTGCCAAGCACGCCCATGATGCTCTTTTCAGCACACGCGCATCGATTTGTGGTAAACCACTTGTTAAGCATGCGCATACATCTTTTGGTAGACGCAGACGTTGTTTTCTGCCAAACCACAAGTTCAGCATGCACATGCTGCTTTTGTCAGAGCGCGCACGTGGATTTCTATCAAACCACGTGCTAAGCACGCCCATGATGCTCTTTTCAGCACACGCGCATCGATTTGTGGTAAACCACTTGTTAAGCATGCGCATACATCTTTTGGTAGACGCAGACGTTGTTTTCTGCCAAACCACAAGTTAAGCATGCACATGCTGCTTTTGGCAGAACGCGCACGTGGATTTCTACCAAACCACGTGCTAAGCACGCCCATGCTGCTCTTTTCAGCACACGCGCATCGATTTGGCCAAACCAATTGTTAAACATGCACATGCATCTTTCGCTAGACGCGCACGTTGTTTTCTGCCAAACCACATGTTAAGCATGCACACGCAGCTTTTGGCAGAGCGTGCACGTGGATTTCTGCCAAATGACGTGCCAAGCACTCCCTTGCTGCTCTTTTCAGCACACGCGCATCGATTTGTCGTAAACAACTTGTTAAGCATGCGCATGCATCTTTTGGTAGACGCAGACGTTGTTTTCTGCCAAACCACAAGTTAAGCATGCACATGCTGCTTTTGTCAGAGCGCGCACGTGGATTTTTTTCCCAAACTACGTGCCAAGCACGCCTATGCTGCTCTTTTCAGCACACGTGCATCGATTTGTGGTAAACCACTTGTTAAGCATGCACATGCATCCTTTGGTAGACGCGGACGTTGTTTTCTGCCAAACCACAAGTTAAGCATGCACATGCTGCTTTGGCAGAGCGCGCACGTGCATTTCTATCAAACCACATGCTAAGCACGCCCATGCTGCTATTTGCAGCACACGCGCATCAATTTGTGCCAAACCACTTGTTAAGCAAGCACATGCATCTTTTGGTAGACGCGCACGTTGTTATCTGCCAAACTAAAAGCTAAGCATACACATGTTGCTTATGGCAGAGCGCGTACCTGGATTTCTAGCAAACCACGTGCTAATCAGGCCCATGCTGCTTTTTTCAGCACACGCGCATGGATTTGTGCCAAACCTATTGTTAAGCATGCACATGCATCTTTCCGTAGACGCGCACGTTGTTTTCAGACAAGCCACAGGTTATGCATCCACATGCTGCTTTTGGCAGAGCGCGCATATTGATTTCTACCAAACCACGTGCTAAGCACGCCCATGCTGCTCTTTTCAGCACAGGCGCATCGATTTGGCCAAACCACTTGTTAAGCATGCACATGCATCTTTTGGTAGACGCGGACGTTGTTTTCCGCCAAGCCACAAGTTACGCATGCACATGCTGCTTTCGGCAGAGCGCGCATGAGGATTTCTACCCAAACCACGCGCTAAGCACGCCCGTGCTGCTCTTTTCAGCACACGCGCTTCGATTTGTGCCATACCACTTGTTAAGCATACACATGCATTTTTCGGCAGACGCGCACGTTGTTTTCTGCCAAACCGCAAGTTATGCATGCACATGCTGCTTTTGGGAGAGCGCGCATGTGGATTTCTACCAAACCATTTCCTAGGATCGCCCTTGCTTTTCAGCACACGCGCATCGATTTGTGCCAAACCACTTGCTAAGCATGCACATACATCTTTTGGTAGACGCGCACGTTGTTTCTGCCAAACCACAAGCTAAACATGCACATGCTGCTTTTGGCAGAGCGCGCACGTGGATTTCTGCTAAACGACGTGCCAAGCACGCCCATGCTGCTCTTTTCAACACACGCGCATCGATTTGTGGTAAACCACTTGTTAAGCATGCACATGCATCTTTCGGTGGACGTGCTCATTGTTTTCTGCCAAACCACGAGCTAAACATGCACATGCTGCTTTTGGCAGAGCGCGCACGTGGATTTCTGCCAAATGACGTGCCAAGCACTCCCATGCTGCTCTTTTCAGCACACGCGCATCGATTTGTCGTAAACAACTTGTTAAGCATGCGCATGCATCTTTTCGTAGACGCAGACGTTGTTTTCTGCCAACCACAAGTTATGCATGCACATGCTGCTTTTGGCGGAGCGCGCATGTGTATTTCTACCAAACCATGTGCTAAGCACGCCCATGCTTCTCTTTTCAGCACACGCGCATCGATTTGTGCCAAACCACTTGTTAAGCATGCACATGCATCTTTCGTAGACGCGCACGTTGTTTTCTGCCAAACCACAAGCTAAGCATGCACATGCTGCATTTGGCAAAGCGCGCACTTCGATTTCTACCAAACCACGTGCCAAGCACCCTCATGCTGCTCTTTTCAACACACGCGCATGGATTTGTGCCAAACCACTTGTTAAGCATGCATATGCATCTTTCCGTAGAAGCGCACGTTGTTTTCTGCCAAACCACATGTTATGCATGTACATGCTGCTTTCGGCAGAGCGCGCTAGTGGATGTCTACCAAACCACGTGCTATTAACGCCCTTGCTGCTCTTTTCAGCACACGGGCATCGATTTGTGCGAAACCACTTGCTAAGCATGCATATGAATCTTTTGGTAGACGCGCACGTTGTTTTCTGCCAAACCACATGTTAAGCATGCACATGCAGCTTTTGGCAGAGCGCGCACGTGGATTTCTGCCAAATGACGTGCCAAGCACGCCCATGCTGCTATTTTCAACATAGGCGCATCGATTTGGCCAAGCCACTTGTTAAGCATGCACATGCATCTTTTGGTGGACGTGCACGTTGTTTTCTGCCAAACCACAAGGTATGCATGCACATGCTGCTTTTGGCAGAGCGCGCGTGTGGATTTCTACCAAACCACGTGCTAAGCACACCCATGCTGTTATTTTCAGCACACGCGCATGGATTTGTGCCAAACCTATTGTTAAGCATGCACATGCATCTTTCTGTAGACGCGCATGTTGTTTTCTGACAAACCACAAGTTATGCATCCAGATGCTGCTTTTGGCAGAGCGCGCATGTGGATTTCTACCAAACCACGTGCTAAGCACGCCCTTGCTGCTCTTTTCAGCACAGGCGCATTGATTTGCCGTAAACAACTTGTAAAGCACGCACGTCTATCTTTTGGTAGACACGGACGTTGTTTTCTGCCAAACCACAAGTTAAGCATGCACATCCTGCTTTTGGCAGAGCTCGCACTTGGATTTCTACCAAACCACGCGCCAAGCACCCTCATGCTGTTCTTTTCAACACACGTGCATGGATTTTTGCCAAACCACATGCTAAGCGAGCACATGCTGCTTTTAGCAGAGCGCGCATGTGGATTTCTACCAAACCACAGGCTAAGCACGTCCATGCTGCTCTTTTCAGCACAGGCACATCGATTTGGGTAAACTACTTGTAAAGCATGCACATGCATCTTTCGGTAGACGCGCACGTTGTTTTCTGCCAAACCACAAGTTGTGCATGCCCATGCTGCTTTTGGCAGAGGGCGCATGTGGATTTCTACCAAACCACGTGCTAAGCACGCCCATGCTGCTATTTTCAGCACACGCGCATCGTTGTGTGCCACACCACTTGATACGCATGCACATGCATCTTTCGGTAGACGCGCACGTTGTTTTCTTCCAAACCACAAGCTAAGCATGCACATGTTGCCAATGGCAGAGCGCGCACGTGGATTTCTACCAAACCACGTGCTAAGCACGCCCATGCAGCTCTTTTCAACACAGGCGCATCGATTTGGCCAAACCACTTGTTAAGCATGCACATGCATCTTTCCGTGGAAGCGCACGTTGTTTTCTGCCAAACCACAAGTTATGTATGCACCTGCTGCTTTTGGCAGAGGGCGCATGTGGATTTCTACCAAACCACGTGCTTAGCATGCCCATGCTGCTCTTTTCAGCACACGGGCATCTATTTGTGGTAAACCACTTGTTAAGCATGCACATGCATCTTTCGGTAGTGGCGCATGTTGTTTTCTGCCGAACCATAAGCTAAGCATGCACATTTAGATTATGGCAGAGCGCGTACGTAGATTTCTACCAAACCACGTGCTAAGCAGGCCCATGCTGCTTTTTTCTGCACACGCGCATGGATTTGTGCCAAACCTATTGTTAAGCATGCACATGCATCTTTCCGTAGACGCGCACGTTGTTTTCTGACAAACCACAAGTTATGCATCCAGATGCTGCTTTTGGCAGAGCGCGCATGTGGATTTCTACCAAACCACGTGCTAAGAACGCCCATGCTGCTCTTTTCAGCACACGCGCATCGATTTGTGCTAAACCACTTGTTAAGCATGCACATGCATCTTTTGGTAGACGCGCACGTTGTTTTCTGCCAAACCACAACTTATTCATGCACATGCTGCTTTTGGTAGAGCGCACAATTGGATTTCTACCAAACCACGGGCTAAGCACGCCCATGCTGCTCTTTTCAGCACACGCGCATCGATTTGTGCCAAACCACTTGTTAAGCATACACATGCATCTTTTGGAGGATGCGCACGTTGTTTTCTGCCAAACCACAAGTTACGCATGCACATGCTGCTTTTGGCAGAGGGCGCATGTGGATTTCTACCAAACCACGTGCTAAGCATGCCCATGCTGCCCTTTTCAGCACACGCGCATCTATTTGTGCCAAAACACTTGCTAAGCATGCACATGCATCTTTTAGTAGACGCGCACGTTGTTTTCTGCCAAACCACATGCTAAGCAAGCACATGCTGCTTTTGGCAGAGCGCGCACGCGGATTTTTGCCAAACGACGTGCCAAGCACGCCCATAC